>NW_012267310.1:8949797-8951687 GCF_000151885.1 Dipodomys ordii | reverse complement strand
ATTACTGGGATTTGAACTGAGGACCTCACACTTGCTAGGTAGTAGAGCTGTACTACTTGAGCCAAGTCCCTATTCCTTTTCTCTTTAGTAATTTTTCAGGTAGGGTCATATGTTTTTGCCTGTGTTGAGCCTCAGACCCCCTATTCTTCTAATTATGGCCTCCCTGTTGCTGGGATTACAAGTGTGTACCGCTACCCCTTATGTGTTGAATGGTGTCTCACAAACTTTTTTTTTGTTTTTTGTTTTGTTTTTATTTTTTTGGCCTGGTCTAGTCTGTAATCACAGTCCTCTCAATCTCAGCCTTTGCAGTAGCTAAGATTACAGGCATGAACCATTAGGCCTGGTGTTAGTAAGATTTATTTTTCCATTCCTATTCATATCCATTTCCCCGCCCCGCCCCCACTTTATTTTGTTGGTCATGGGACTTGAACTCTGGGCCTGGGTGCTGTTCCCTGAGGTCTTCAGCTCAAGGCAAGTGCTCTACCATTTGAGCCACAGTGCCACTTCGGGTTTTCTAAGTGGTTTATTGGCAATAAGAGTCTCACGGACTTTCCTGCCCAGGCTGGCTTTGAACTGCCATCCTCAGATTTCAGCCTCCTGAGTAGCTAGGATTACAGTCATGAGCCACTAGCACCCAGTTTCCATTCCCTTTTATATGAAACTTTATAATTATTCCTCCAAGATGTATCGACTTGAGCATGTCATTTGATGTGGTCTTTGAAATGTGTGAAGTGACAGTGTCCCAGTTTTGAATTCAATCCTTACTTGGAATCCTACATATGTCATTCATGCTCATGTGATTCTACACCATGAAAAAAAGGAGATTCAATCCCCCTGGAGCTCACATGGTGCAATCCGCAGTGTGTACCCTGAAGCCAGCATGAGCCTGCAGTTAAACTGCACACATGTCATCAGGGAGAAATGATTGCTGTTTTATGCCACTGAATATCAGAGTGGTTTGTTATGCTGCATTTTTGTGATGATATCTGGCTGACAATATGGAGATGTTTAAAGATAAAGCTATGTCAACAGTATTCTTTAAAGAAACAAAGTCATATATCACAGTAAACTACTGGTTGAACTGGATCTACTGATACTTTTTTTTTTACAGTAGGACAAACTAAAACCACAATGGGCCAAGCACAACTCAGACATCACAGGCTGTTATACCATCTAGGAACTGAGCAGTGACAATGTTTAATTTTGTAGCTGTAGGCATTTCTGGGAAGTAACACGAGAAACTGCTTGTGACACTCTTTTTATTTACTCTTCTTATTATTCAAAGTTGCTCTTAGGCAGTCTTGGTGTCAGTTGTCTCTCCCCAACCTTACACTTTTTTATGCAAGTTTTGAGACTTGAACTCAGGGCCTGGGTCAAGTCCCTGGGCTTTTATTTTGCTTGAGGCTAGAGCTCTCCCATTAGAGCCACAGCTTCACTCCCAGTATTTTAGTGATTAATTGGAGATCAGTCTCAAGGACTTTCCCTCAGGGCTGGCTTTGAGTGGTAACCTTCAGATCTTCGCCTCCAAGAGATCTGAGGATCTGAGTAGCTAGGATTACAACCATGAACCAGTGGCTCTCTTGCCCTTTTATTATGCCTACATAGGAGGTGATTATTAAACAATTAAAAGTCAGCAGCTAGAAACAAGATTTCTATTAGAGTTATTTGCAAGTAGCAGGGGATTTCTTTCTTTCTTTCTTTCTTCCTTCCTTCCTTCCTTCCTTCTTTCTTTCTTTCTTTCTTTCTCCTTCCTTCCTTTCTTTATTTTTTTAATTTTTAAAATTTTTTTTTTAATTTTAATTTTTTTTGTGAACATACTGTACAGAGGGGTTACAATTACATGGGCAAGATAATGAGTACATTTCTTATCAAGCATTGCAGCCTCCTCCT
>NW_012267310.1:8939310-8949747 GCF_000151885.1 Dipodomys ordii | reverse complement strand
AGAAAGAATGACATTGCCCCATTTGTTAGGAAATGGAAAGACTTGGAAAAAATTATATTAAGTGAAGTAAGCCAGGCACAAAGAAACATAGGTCCCATGGTTTCCCTTATTTGCAATAACTAGTATATGTCTAGGGCAAGCAGAAAAGGTAAAAAACTACGTACATATAACCAGATAAGATGATGTTAAGTGAAATGAACTCCAAAAACCACACAAGTGGTTTTTTCTTTCTTACTATTGTTTTTAACATATTTATAATGGACTATTGTTTCTTTTGTATGTTCTTCCCCCACAGTATAACCCCTGTTTTCACTGTATTTGATTCTGGTGTCCTGAATCTTGTATATACATTTTTCTAATTTGGGGAGGGGAAGGAAAATAACAAAATACTGAAATAAGGATACAGGATCTGAGTCTTGATCCCATGATTCTCAACCCTAGGAAGACACATCTATTTGTAGATTTTTCAGTCTCAGCAGCCAAGTATTTGAAGGTGTACCAAGTGATGTTTCTAGGTACTGATCAGTTATTGAGCCACTTCTTTTCTGGCTACTATACTTGGCTGTACACAATAATTTAGACTGATGTCCTTACTGCTTAAGCTAGATGATATTGAAGTTAAAGACATGAAAAAAATCACACGGTCAACAGAATAACAATGCCAAATGACAGCCAGTATTGAAATAGCTTCAGAGACTCTACAATTCCCTTTTCTCTGAATTCATGTTAATTAAGCTTTTAAAAAATCCAATTTCCAGAGCGCATTTATGGATTAAAGAGCGAATGCAAGCATATGCTCTTTGACCAACTATAAGTGCTTCTATGAAATATAAACATTGACTTCCTGATTCAAAGTGGTTTCCCGTGACCTTGGAGGTGTCAGCTGTCTTCTTTGGATTTAATCACTCTTAAATAAGCTCACTAGTAACGACTGATGTTTACAGAGGCACTACGGACTCTCAGAAAAACTATAGTACTGGAGCTAATGTTTACTAGCTTGGTTACTTGGAGTAAAGTTATTTCATCTCTCTGAACTTTACAATTTGGTTTTCTGTATTGAATGTAATAATACATCAAATTCCTTACGTGTGAGAATTGAAGTATTTTATTAACAAGGCATCTCTCTTCATCTTCTATGTGTAGGGTTGAGAGACTAGGCTTTGACCCACAGGGCTATGGGTTGAACTGTTTCGCCTCAAAATTCCCATGGTAGAGTCTTTCCTTTCAATAGTATAGTATCTGGCAGTGAGTTCTTTGGGAGGTGCTGATATTCATGTGACATCATGATGGTAGGATCCTTCTGATGTAATAGTGCCCTTATTAGGAGAGAACCAGAGAATGTTCTCTGTTGATTCAAAGGAAAGTTCATGTGAACCCAGAGTGAGATGGTAGATAACCCACAGGTCAGCATAAGAGGTCCTGGTAGAATGAAATTGATTAATCTAGCAGCTTGATCTTACACTTCCTAGTGTCCTGAACGCTGAGATATAAATTTCTGCTATTTAAGTCACCTAGTTTCTGGCATCTTGTTATGGTATCCCAAACTGACAAGAAAAACAAATGATCAAGGAAGCCCAGTTATGAAAAGCTCTCTAAATTCCCTCTTATCTCCACTCCTAAGGATTTTAAGTTGGAGCTGGTAAGGTAAGGAGCTATATCGGTACTGAGTACTTTTTGGAGTGGGTCTGGGATTTTAGAATTTAGGGCCTTGTGAATATTTAGTACTTGTGCATTTTGAAAATTGAACATCCTGTAGCCATTCACTCCTGTGTCATTCTCTACTGAGATATTGCAATCTGTTAAAAAGAACTTCAAGTTTCAAGGAGTTGAGTTGGGCCTGTGATATATGAGGAGAAATTCTCAAACTATATTTTATTTAAAGTCTAACTGGGATGAGAGCGAGGCACAGCTTGTGCTGAGCATGTAAAGGATTGAGTAGGTTTTGTAGGCCCTTTTTGTGAGAAGAGTTTAGGAATTCTAATTTGGAATGAGAATCACAGAATTTCTAATCCTGAAGCTTACAGTCTATAAAAGTGATGTACTGTTTTTCCAATATATACTAATTCATTTACTGGCCAGACCAGGGAGGTTTAAGTATGTTTATTTGTACATCTCATCATCACAAAAATGTACAACATTTATATATAAGTATATAATATATAAATATAAATAAATAAATAATATATAAATAAATTATATGTATGTATATAATAAAGTATGCTTATTTGAATGCAGGCTCTTAAGTGCTCAGATTCCCAGCTCTGGATGGATTTCTCACTTTTGCTAATTACTGTTCACATTGACATTGAATGAAAAAGCTTTAGCTTTATTTTTGTTAAGCACGGTCTAGATATAGTCCTGATGCTTACTCAGTATGATAGTGATTGACGAAGGTACATGTAAAAGTTGCCAAAGCCCTTGGTTAGTTATGAGTTAATGAGTTATGTGGAAACATCTCTCTCATCATATCTAAATGATTTGCCTAAGTTACACATTGAAGTTTTCTCCTGCCTTTACATTAAACATTTTTTAAATAAAAGAACAAGATCATTGTATATTAGAATGTGGCTTTTCATTTTGCTGTTCAAAGAAATAAAAATAGAAATATTTGCTCCTTTAAGATAATGTGCTTAGTATGCTAATATTTGGTGGAGGAAAAGCCGATAAACATCCTCAGTTTCCAGGAGAACTGGAAATTCAGTAGGAAAGACTAAGACTTGATTACAGCTCCCCCAGTGATGGTCAGCTCATAGAGTCAGGGACTTTATTCCATTCACTGATTTACCAACGTGCATAGCAATGCTTTTGGAGAGCCATAACTTTGAATGCAAATGAAAGAATGGACAGTAAAAAAAAAAGTGGGTGCATTTGTTTGTAAAGAACCACTTTTCAACTGTGTGCCAGTGGCACATACCTATAATCTTAGGTACTCAGGAGTATGAGTCCTGGAGGATCTCAGCTCAGAACCAATCTAGGTACAAAAATCTAGGAGAGTCTGTCTCTAATTAATCAGCACAGTGCTGGACTGGAGGCCTGGTCCATATGGTAGAGTGCCAGCTGTGAGCAATCAGGCTGAGGATTTGTGTGAGCCACTGAATTCAAACCCTGGTACTGAAACAAAACAACAAGAAACATTAGTCTTAACAGTAAGTTCTGGACATTATTATCTATTTTTATACTTTTTATTTCTTATTATTTTTTGGTTGGTTGTAGGGCTTGAACTCTGGGCCTGGGCGCTGTCCCTCAGCTCTTCAGCTCAAGGCTACGGCTCTACCACTTGAGCCACCATGCCACTTCCAATTTTCTGAATGGTTTATTGGAGATAAGAGTCTCACGGTCTCTCCTGCCCAGGCTGGCTTTGAACCGCGATCCTCAGATCTCAGCCTCCTGAGTAGCTAGGATTACAGGTATGAGCCACCAGCGCCTGACCTAATATATTTTTTAAATAAAAAGAATTGGATGTGCCAATCAATACACTGGTCCCTGCCTAAAAAGAATCCAAGAAAGAACATAACATGCAAGTATTTTCATGCACTGGAAATATAACCATGAAACATAGCAAGGCTATGGGCATAGCTGTCTTCATGGGCACGAGAACTATGCAGCTTCATGGGGTGCTGTGTTTTAGAAGGCTTTAGTTTGATCTGCTGCTGCTGCTATCTTAAATTTCTTAGTGATTTTGGAACAAAGGCCCCCAGAGTTTCATTTTGCATTGGGTCAAGCAATATATGTAGCCAACAGTAGAACTGAGGTAACATAATTTAAGGCTGTTACTATTTTCTTTTGGCAGTACCAGGATTTGAATTCAGGGTCTTATGCTTGTTACTAGACTCAGCCTCGTGAATTCTGGTATTACAGATATGTACCACCAGGCCCAGCTCACACATAAATATATGAGAAAATATATAAGAAAAATATAATAAATAATATAACAAATGAAATATACAAAATACATAATATAACATAATATAAATATTATTATAAAATATTATTATATAAATAAAATATAAATATGTAATACTTACATATTTATATGTTATATTATATTATGCTTACATATGTTATGTTATAATATGTTATACTTCCATATGTTATAATATGTTATGCTTACATATTTATATTATATGTTATATTATGTATTTTATATATTTATTTTATATGTTATATATAATATAACATAATATAAATATCATCATAAAATATTATTATATGAAGTAGAATATGAATATGTTATACTTACATATTTATAGTATATGTTATATGTTATGCTTACATACATTATGTTATAATGTTATACATACATATGTTATAATATGTTATACTTACATATTTATATTATATGTTATATTATGTATTTTGTATATTTATTTCATATGTTATATATTTGTTATATTATTTATGTAAGTATAACATATAAATATATGCAATATATAATAAATATATAATATATAAATATATGAGAAAATATATGAGAAAAATATAGTTTTAGACAGGATGTTCTGAATAATCCTTAATTTCCTCCAAATCTACCTTTCTAAAGTGTTATTTCTCATACTGCTTTTCCTTTCATATCCTTGTAAAGTTCTCTCTGCTAAAATTGAAGTCAGTATGTTTACTTTTAATATTTAGCAACTTTATATATTCTAGAAGCTTCATTAAATACATCTTTTAAAAATACATTTCACTGTAAATATCTCTTTTCGAATTTTTGTATATGAAGGTGTAATTTCTCTGCTAATCATTTTGGGCCCAGGAGTCATATTTCTTTGGTCCTGGCTTGACTAATTATGTGACTTTGAGCAAGTCACTTAACATTTGTCTTTCTCTGAGTAATGGTCACAATCATCTTGACAGGGCTAAGTTTGAGGCTCTGTGTATATTCTTTACAAGAGTTTCTGGCATGGAGTAAGTTCTCATTAAACGTTAGCCATGTTTTCATAGTTGCTACTAAAAAGTGCAAGTCTAAAAGTTCCATCTTTGCATTTATGGCATTACCAGTGCAGTGCTGTGTCTTTTCAAAACTCACGTCGGAGCCTAATCCACAGTGTGATAACCTTAGGAAGTGAGGTCTTTGAGAGATAACTCAACCATGAGAAAGGAATCTTCATGAATGAGATTAGTGCTCCCATGAAAAGATGTTGTTCGGTGCCAGTGGTTCACATCTGTAGTCCTTGCTGAGATTCAGCAAGATTCAGATCATGGTTCAAGCCAGCTTGGACAGAAAATTCCATGAGACTCTGTCTCCTTAACCAGCAAAACACCGAGATAGCAGTGTGGCTTAAATGAGAGAGTGCCAGCCTCCTTTGTCCACTCGTTATTTTCAAAGTAGGGTCTCACTTTATACCCAAGAGAGCCTGGACTGCAATCTTCTTATTTTATGCTTCCCATTGTCATTGGGGATGACATGTGCCCAGCCATTCCTTGGTTGAGGACTGAGATGGAGTGTCATTAATTTTGTGTGTGTGTGTGTGTGTGTGTGTGTGTGTGTGCGTGCGTGCGTGCGTGCGCGCCAGTACTGGGGATTGAATTCAGGGCCTGGACGCTGTTCCTTAGTTTCTTTTGTTTAAGGCTTGAGCCACAGTTCCACTTCTGGCCTTTTGGTAGTTAATTGGAGAGATAAAGAGTCTGTCTTACTTTCCTGATTGTGCTAGCGTCAGACCATAGTCAGCCTCCTGAGTAGCTAGTATTATAAGCATGAGCCACTAACACCTACCTTCATGAGCTTGTGTTTTGGGTTTGTACCCTATTTTCCTATCTCCACCTCTCAAACAGTTATGATTAGAAGCTTGAGTCTCTTAAATAGTGTAGGTTAAGGTAATTTGTTAGGGCAACTTAAACTAAGGCCTATTTTCTTTGTCTCTCATATTTTAGTAAATCTGTTAGGAATTGAAATAATTTAATATTAAGATGGAAAAATCAATCTGGGTTATTTACGGATGGTTTAATAAGTAAGTTTCCTAATGAGGTTTGGCACACCCCAGAGGTAGTACTACAGAAAGTGGTGAGAGGAGGGAACTGCTGTTGGAATCTGGAGTTAAAGACAGTATGAAGAGGGTAAAAAGACTAGACGTGCAGCTTTTAATGGAGGAAATCAGATCAGATTAGATGTCCTTCCATGTAGGGAGTTAGGTGGGGGTGAACAGAATGTTGTAATCTCTTGTCCCTCCTTCCTTTCTGTCTAGCCAGTGCCCCCTAGTGGCCAAACTGGAAACTGAAGCTACGTGTACTTCATACATAGAGCAATTTCCTGGAACACAACATACTGAGTATGAGGGCCAAATGGAAAATACCCAGTATAAAACAATCATGCTATTTCCTATGAAAGTTGGGTTTGAACTCAGGGCTTTGTGCTTTTCAGGTAGGCACTCTGGCACTTGAGCCACACTCCAGCCTTTATTTTTCTTTGTTTATGGGTAGGGTCTCAGGTCTAGTGTTTTTGTCCAGTGCCAGTTTTAGACCATGATCCTTCTATGTATGTCTCACACATATGTGGATTATAGACATGTACCACTACACGCAGCTTATTGGTTGAGATATGGTTGTGTTAACTACACAT
This sequence comes from Dipodomys ordii, assembly GCF_000151885.1. Taxonomy (NCBI): domain Eukaryota; kingdom Metazoa; phylum Chordata; class Mammalia; order Rodentia; family Heteromyidae; genus Dipodomys; species Dipodomys ordii. The sequence goes on along the minus strand of NW_012267310.1, from coordinate 8,943,191 downwards.
GCTGGGTTCACACTATGCCCTCAAATCTCTGTGTCTCCCAAGTAGCTGAGATTATAGGTATGAGTCTCTGTTTTGATGATTAAAAATGTTTTGATGTTTGTAAAAGAATTACCACATTAAAAGAATGCAAGAATTACCAATCAATTCTTTCTCTTTGGGAGTACACTGACTGATAAAGATGAAAAACATGAATGAGAACTATCTAAAATTTCTGTCATGTAAATTAGCATAGAGAACATGTCTGAAATGTCTGCTTTGGCATTCCTTCTGCTTGTAAGTCACTAGAAGTTACATCTACTCTACAGCAAATAGCACATTTACTAGTTGTGGAAAGAAGTCCTTCATAAAAATCAGTATCTATTGAGAAAGATGACATTCCAATGAACTCTGTATGTATAGGGCTTAACTTTATGATTTCTATTGGAACCAATAAGCCTATTAAATGGAGGAATCAGATTTCATAAGAAAAATATGGTTTTAAACCATAGCCAGTTATTTCATCTGTATCAGCTCTTGGATCTTAGTTTCGAATTTGGCAGTGCTCAGATTCTACCTTTAACTGAAGTATTAAATTCCACACATATGTCCCATAAACAGGTGAATCAAGTGTTTCATTTCTATAGATGAGGATCTATGAGGGGAACAAAAAGATAAATCTAACATTTGATCACCAAGTCTTGGATACATTTCTAACCCCTTATACACCAACAAAGCAAAATGAAACAACAACAACAAAAACCCCTGTTCTTTATTCTGTTGCTTTGCGTTCACAAAGGCATCCTTTCTGCTTCGCCTTATACATTCTTTTAAACTGAAAAGCCTTGATTATCATTTCAGACTCCAACCTCCCCTTCTCCTAGAGCAGGCTTTGGCATAAACTCAGTTCCCATTAGGGACAGCCTTGACAGATCTCTCCTTTTCTGCTAACACAGATTATCCAGTGGGTTTCTAAATTTGAGCTCACCATCAAGTCTTTTTCTCTGGCATGGCCTCTTTATTTCTTGTAATTGTACCAGTAGGGAGCAAGATGGTGTCTCTGTTCTTTATTTATTTTTTATTGCTGTACTTGTTTGGATCTCTAAGGTTCAGCTTATAAATTTAGTACGAAAATTTGCTCTTACCCACTCTAACTCTTACTCATCCCCAGATCCCCCAATTGTTTGCTAAACTCTATGGAATCAATTAAAAAGATTACTCAATTTCCCTTTCTTTATATCCCTGACAAAATAATGGAACTCGGAACCCATAAAGTTTCATTAAAAGTGCATAAATCCCTCTCTGGCTTCCACTAAAAACATTTCCCATGTTTCTCTTTATCTAGTGGATTATTGTTGTCGTTTTTATACCAGGCTGTTGGAAGTTTAATGTTAAGTGCTTCATTAATAATGTTTTGTGCTTTAGAAAAATTTGAAACAGATAAATCTTGACAGTGAACAGAACTTATTTATTTTATTCTTGTGTTTAACATCACAGAGAACAGTTTTGCTTGTATTCTAAGATAGAAAAAGCAGTACTTTACAAACCACAGCCACAGAAATAGAATTAATTACTAGAAGGATAATAGTGGTTTTACAATTTGAAAATAAATGTTTGCTTTTTATCAGTAATAAAAGGATAAAAAAATCACTGCATTGAAAGAAGAAAAAAGGAGAAAATCATACAGTTTCCTGGAATGATAGAGCAAACTCATGAGTATGCTAACAATAGAATTTGTACAGAAAAATAATTAAGATAGAAAACTTTCTACTTTTGCTTTCTTTATTTGAAAACAATTTGTGAGTCTCATTTGGCAATGTTTATCAGTAATTCAGCTTCCAGGAAAAAGAAAACCCTTGACTTAGTTTTCTATTCAGTTTGGTACTCAGAATATTATTTTTCTAATTAACTCATATCCACGTGAAAATAGTATCTTTCCTCCCCACCCCCAATCTAGACCCATTCCCTCCTATACATACCCAGCATCTACATGTAACCTTTAGTCTGGGAGAGACTCAATCATCCTCCAAATTAAAAGTATTTTTGCCACATCGCTAAGAGACAGGAAGCACTGTCTACTTGAACACACACTGAGATCAGGCACTCATTACTATGTATTCCATTTGATTTGTAGCTCATTTTGAGGCCTCCTGTTCTTAGATTCTCATTCATATAAAACGTATCTGAAATAATCAGTTCATAAAGAGAAAAGTTTTATTTCTGGCTCCCTAAAATCAAGTTTATTTTAGAGATTTCAGGTAATGATCAGTGGGCCCCGTTGCTTTGGGGCAGTGGTGAGAAAGCATATAATAGAAAGGAACAAGTAGCAGAGGGAGCTGCTCACCTCATGGCCAAGGATCATGACACAAAAGGAAGAGACTGAGGGCATAACCCCAATGACCTAAAGACCTCCCCCTAGGCTCCAAATCCTAAAGCTTCCACCATCTTCCAATAGTTTTAATACCTGGGTCTTTGAGGGCCAGCCAGATCCAAATGGTAGCATTTTCCATGCAGTAAATATTTACTTCCCTTTGGCTTTCTAATTTTAGGAAGCTGATGGAACATCACAACTTGTTTGATATTTCTTCTACATAATTTTTCAGATTTTAAAAACCAGTGCCATATTCCTACAAGTTTCTTTGCTTTAGGCTAGGCATTTGTGGTTCTCTCAACTGTTCTCCATGTGAAATTATGTCCAAATCAATCTTCATCTTGACCATCTTTCCATGGAAATTAATAATTTGCACCAAGTGCATGGAGCATACACAATTATGGGAAAGGGTTGGAATATATTCTTACTCTCTCTGATGATGGTAGTAGGTATCTATCCATGTAGACTAAAATTTTAGTTTTGTGTTTTTATTGGACATATACTGTGGGCTCTAATTGAACTCAGAATAATCTCAAACCTGTGATGTTGTTTCAAATGACTTGAAGACAAGTGTGGCCCTTCATTCTAAATGTTTTAAATGGATGTTTACTAACTCAATGTAGGTTCTTACCAATTATCCTTTTCAGATACTACATTGTGGATTTTAATTATACCATCCAATCAATATGTTACTCTCAGACACGGTGTAGCATCTGAAAATATGGAAACCATGCCCTTGATCTTAATTTGTTGTGAATGGTACATCATTAGAGACCTCAATATGATAGAGGTCAGTAATCTAATTGTCAATAGTAGTTTAGATTTTTTTTTTTTGCTGGTCCTGGGGCCTGAACTCGGGGCCTGGGCTCTGTCCCTGAGCCTCTCTGTGCTCAAGGCTAACACTCTACCACCTGAGCCACAGTGCCACTTCAGGCCTTTTTAAAGTAGTTTATCAGAGAGAAGAGTCTCACGGATGTTCCTGCCTGGGTTGTCTTTGAACTGTGATAATCAGAGTTCAGCCTTCTGAGTAGCTTAGATTATAGGCTTGAGCCACCAGCACCCAACAGTTTAGAAGCTTTTAAATGTGCATAATTGACAGTAAGATACAATTGACAAATCATCAGTATTTAATTATTAAACTGGGATTACAGAATGCTTGCTGTGTGTCAGGAACTATGCCATATAAAAATGCAGCGACACACCCAAATTTGTTCACACACTCTATATCTATGTCCTGGTATATTCTGAATATGAGCACAGTGATGATTTATTTTGGCCAATGAGATAATAGCAGATGTGAGACAGGTCAAAAAGGTATGCATTATTAGTACATATTCTCTCTTGTTAAACTCAGAAATCTTGAGCCTCTAGGCTATGGTTTAGGTTTAGGTAAGTGTCCCCTAAAGGCTCATATATCAAAAGCTTGGTCTTCAGGAGGGAGTTATTGAGAGGTGTTAGAGACCTTTAGGAGATCCTTCCTCCCTCCGTTCTCCCTCCCTCCCTCCTCCCTCCCTCCCTCCCTCCCTCCCTCCCT
>NW_012267310.1:8810633-8937259 GCF_000151885.1 Dipodomys ordii | reverse complement strand
AGCATTGCAGCCTCCTCCTTTGTTTACCCTTCACATCCATTCCCAGCTTCCCCTCCCCACCCCCAACCCCCGACCAAAGTTGTTGACAACTTGTACTTCTCATAGTCTTTCTTTCTTTTCTTTTTTATGTGTGTGTCAGTACAGGGTCTTGAACTTCAGACCTAGGCCCTGTCCCTGAGCTCTTTTGCTCAGGCTAGTGTTCTATCACTTGAATCACAGCTCTATTTCCAGCTTTTTGTGATTCCAGATTTTTGTGGTTAATTGGAGACCACAATGCTATGGATTATTCCTGCCAGCACTGGTTTTGAATGGTGATCTTCAGATGTCAGCCTCCTGAGTAGCTAGGATTACAGGCGTATGCTCCTGATTCCTAGCAATAGCGTATTTTTTTTTTAATCACAAAGAAGTTTCATACTCAAAGAAATTAGTCTAGGGCTGGGAAGATGGCTCAGTGGTAAAGCGCGTGCCTTGTATGCATGAGGCCCTGGGTTTGATTCCTCAGCACCACATAAGCAAAAAAGAAAAAAAGCCGGAAGTGGCGCTGTGCTCAAGTGGTAGAGCGCTAGCCTTGAGCTGAAGAGCTGAGGGACAGCGCCCAGGCCCAGAGTTCAGGCCCACGACCTGACCCCCCCCCAAAAAAAGAAATTAGTCTATAAGAAATGTCTGGTGGAAGTATAGAATATATTTGGGCATGGAGAACCTTTCTCCTATGCAAGCCCTCCAAATTGGACCCAAACAATATGTTTTTAACACTGGTTTACTGTTTCCAAAGAACCAGTAGGAGAGTGCTTTTGTTTTAAATTTAGAACTCTGATGGTCTGATGGTTTTGAAAATTACAAAATAATAAATGCCTCGATGTTACTGTATTGTCAAATCGCTGTAAAGATTTTCCTTTGCTTACTTCTCTATTTCTGTGTTTAATCTTGTGAATTGGTGGCAAAGCACTCACTGCAATATTGTTCTGTGGACAGCACTGTGAGTAGTGCTGCGAGTAGCACTGTGAGTAGCATTTGGAGAGAAGGGATGTTGTTAGAGGCACACCTTTTTTTTTCCTTCCCACCCTATTAAAAAGCCAGATCCTTTATTGTTCCAGAAAAGCAGAATTGGGAAGCATGAAGGTATCACTGTTTCTTATATATATATATATATATATATATAGTTTTATAGATATATAATTATATATATAATATATATTTATATAATATATTATATAATTATATATAATATATAATTACATAATATATTATATAATTTATATATATATATAATTATAATCAATATCACTTTCTGGCAGTCAATGTGATTATCAATGTTTGATTTGGTAAGGCATGAAGCTAATTAGTTACATCATCAAATATATCAACTCTCTGCAAGACCTTGTCTTAAGAGCTCAGGAGAGACCACTGCATAAAGGAGACTAATACTAGCCCTTTCAGAGCTTATGTGCTAGGCCACAAAAAAGAAAATGAACTTTGAAGGGTTCTTGCATTTTTCCTACTGCTGTGACAACAACTGCTTGCATAAACATCATTAACTTTATCGTAATTAATTCTTGGCTTCTTTCTTTCATGACAATTTTTAAAGTAACTTAGATGATTTGTATTTATTTCATGACCTAAGGGTATAATTTCAGAGTAGTCCTCATTTAGTCTTTACAGAGTAAATGCTTTAAAATCTTAAAAGTTGCAATGTATTCAAGCTCCACAACCGACAAAAAAAAGAAAGAAAAGTTGCAATGTGAATGTATCTTTGATCAATTCTTTTGTTTTATATTAGAAGGCTCTTTCATTTTATATTTGAATTCTCAGACAATGGCATATAGTGTCTGATGGAGATATCAAGAATAGAATGAGGAAGAGGAAGTACCTGTTTGAAATGAAATACACAGAGGAAAATGAAATTATACAATAGGAAGTTTACCTTACCATTTTCAACATGAAAACATTTACCTTAATAATGATTGCTTAGTATAAATCTAAATTATGAAGTTTGGAAACTAAATTTAGAAAATAAATTATCCCAGGAGCTGTTAGTGAATAATTTGCAGGGAAAATGGAAATGACCTATTATCTACCACCGACACTTTCATTTAAATCCAGTTCAACTGGATATGCTGGCTGTTAATGCTGTGTGACCTGAAGGAAGTTGCTTAACTGCTCTGTGTGTAATTCTTCATCTGCAAAATGGTGATGAAATAATACCTGCCAGACAGAATTGTTTTGAGGATTAAAATGATATTCTATGTAAAGTATTTAACACAGTGCCTGGTAGACACTTAGTACTTATCAAGTGTTTAAAGAGTTTGAAAGTGAGTCTGAAAGTGTCGAGATACTGAGTGGATCTACGAGTTCACAATTGATTTCTGAACAATCTGAGAAACAGCTGTCAGAAGGAAATTCTTCTGGATACTAAGTGAACCAATTCAACAAATTTTACATTCCCATAGGAGTTTCTACTTGGATTTCTTTATACACTTATTTGAATAGGTATGAAGGCATTAAAAAACAAAGGCAAATTTCAGAACATGACCAAATCTTAGTAACAATCTTCTTCTCAGATGTTAACAAAATAGTGGGTTTAGAGCACACAATGGAAGATTGTTGAATTCTAAGAAACCGTTTCTAAAGGTCATGGGTAATTGGTTAGAGAAAGCTAACTCCCTTGCTTGTATCCAGAGCAGAATGTTCTCTGAAGACATTTCTTCCTAACCTGTTCAGCTATTTCCTGCCCCTTCACAGCCACAATCTGCTACTTCAAACACAGCTAAGCAGGGTCACCTCGCTATCACAACCTGTCAGTTGAAGAGTCTACAACCTAGAAGAGACTGTTCCTTTCTTGACAGTGACTTAAAGAAAATCAGGAACCTTTCTTGCTCTTTCAAAAGAGTCACATGGTCAAGTCTTGCATAGTGGCAATGGCAGATTTTTAATCTTTGAGCTTAGAAACTTCACCATTTAAAAAATACTGCCCAAAACACACACTCCGGCTTTCTTTAATAAAAAATTGCTAGCTGCCATTGGCTACACAGTAGAAATAATACTGTGGCACGTTGTTCTTAGAAACAACAAAATTGTCCTATGAACTGGTCTCTAAAGCTCATTACTCATGTCTAAAATTCTAGCCACGTGGGAGGCTGAGATCACAAGGATCATAGTTCAGGTCCAGCCTGGCCAAAAAGTATGAGGTCCTTATTTCAACCAATAAAAAGTTGGGTGTGGTAGTGCACGTTTGTCACTCATTCTCAAGTGTAATTATGAGGATTATGGTCTAGGCCAACCTCAGCAAAAAGTGAGACCCTATTGGAAAAAATAAAAGCAAAAAGAGTTTGAGGTGTGTTAAAATGGTAGAGCACGTGCTTAGCAAGTACAGGACCTGAGTTGAAATATCACTACTGCCATAAACTATCACAGCTGTACATATGGAATATGTAAGCTATTGGATACCAACCTGTACTAATTAAAAAGTAAATATGTAGTCTCTATTTTTTTTTAGCAGTGGGAAGTTTAACTGTGTTTTCTTCCATCCTTGAAGTACATTTTTCAATTGTCTTTCTTTTGCATTGATGACAAGATTACATATATTTATTGTGTGTGAATCATGCATTTTTATTGGGAGGTATACATGATGGAATTGTTTAGTGAATCAATATATTGCAATGTTAATATATGCTTTACTTGACATGATGGTCAGAAATTTCATTCTTGTTTTACTTTAATGGAAAAATTTTCTGCTATAATTCTCCACTGTAAAGCACATATATGAACAAAGATTAATTTAAACTGCCCACTGTCTTTAAGCCTAATTTTTTTCTTCTGCCTTGGGTCATCTGCACAATTATTATTAGCAAGGACACAGCTAATCAAAATGGAAATGTATGACACAGCTTGATAAATAAATACTAAACATCAAAAGTAAAGTATTGATACTAATTACAACATAATTTTAGCAGTGCTGCTGATAGAACCCAGGGCCTTGAACACTGTAGGTAAGTACTCTGTCACTGAGCTACACCTCCAGCCAAAAGTATATTGCTTAATGAGATGGCTAGGATTTTTCTTCTAATTCGTTTAAATTTGTGGATGAATGTTAATTAATCCTATGAAGAATTAGAGTCAACAGCAAGTCCATACCTATCCTTTACACTTCTAGATGTTAAGTACTAATAGACCTTTCAATAAATAAGTACACAGGAATGGCAGTTTTGTTAAAGACATAACACTCAGGTCTTTCAATCCATTCTACATTCTGTGTGAAATAGTCCTGAATCATCAAAACTAAGTTTTAATAATAGATTAACTAGCAAATCCATTAAGTAACATTCTATTTTGTTGAATGCAAAAAACTTGGAAATTACTTGTAATTCTAAAGGATTTGTTGCTTAGTTGTTAAATTCACCTATATTCCCAAGAGTCAAACTAGCATTCCTAATTATTCTCTTTTTGGCCTCACAGAAAATTTAATGGTCTGCGGAAATATACTATAGTAATATTTAGGATGCAGGAGAAGTAAAGCGATAGAAATCAACTCCGGCAAAGGAAAGCATAACAGGGATCAGTGTCATCAATTTTAGATAAGAACACTCCTGGAAGTTGAGAATCTGGAAATTGATTTTCTTAAAGGTCCTTGTGTCTATATACCCTCTGGGAAAGCCTTGGATATTGTTAAGTGCCAAATTTCTTTTGAAGACTGTTAGGCAGATGAACTCCATGTATTAAAATTTTGTTTGTTTTGTTTCAGACAATGTCTTGATATGTAGCTTAGTCTGGTCTTAAACTCTCTTCTGTCTCACCCCCTTCAATGCTGGGATTATAGCACTGGGATTACATGAGTTCACCACCAGTCCATGGAATCAATTCTTAATGTATTTTACTATAATTGTGAGATTTGAATTCATACTTACTATGAAAAAAATCAGAAAGCATTGAAATTGGCAAAATAAAAAGTAGAAATCCATGTGCATATTCTGTACTTTCACACATGCAGACGCTGTAATCAGATATGAGATATAATGAAAGTTTGTCTTTTAGATCTAGCATCCACATATGACAGAAAACTTGTGACCTTTGTCCTTCTGATATTATCAATCAAGGGAAGGTACAACACACATGTGTGAAATGCCATGGTAAAGCCCATTTGAACAGTTAACATGTACTTTAACAAAAAATGATTATTAGGAAGGCAAAATATGACCTGTATAGGTATGGGTTAATGGGAGTGGTAGAGAGTGAAGGAGCATGAATATAGTCAAAATACTTCATGTACATGTATGGTAATGGAACAGAACAACATGTTGAGATTCATTTGGGAAGAGAATAGAGGAAGGAGGGAGATTGATGTAGGGTCTTAGTCTGATCAAGGCACACTGTATGCATACAGGTACATGCCAAAATGAAGTCTCCTTGTACAACTAATTGTTGTTAAGAAAAAAGTAAAAAATAGCCCTTTTCTTTCCTTCAACCCTAATTCCCAGGGATAATTACTTTATAACAATTTGCTGAATAACCTCACAGACATATTTGGTTATCATTCTGTTTTCACAAGGGAGTATTTCACTTAATAAGAGTGCAGGTTCTGTGCAATAATCCTTAAAGGTAAAGTATCAAGATTCCCTTTTCTTCCACCATACCCAGTGGGAGTCCCTTTTAAGTTGATTGGCCTAGAAACAGACCTTGAGATGAGGATTCATGTGTAGATGATTTATTAAGGAACTGTTCTGGGGGAAATTGATAAGATACCTAGGGAAACCTGGCAAAGAATGGGAAAACTATAAAATATAATAATTTTTTTAAAACTGTATATTTGGGAGTTATTTCTACCTTAATACATGGATTTTTTTGTCTCAGTCTTATAAATAATTATACAGTTTTCCTGTATTCTATGCTATGTCTGTGCCATAATTTATTTAATCTTTATCGATGTTTCTAAATAAGAAGATTATACATTTATCACTTTTGAAAGCAAGCCACAAAGCATGCATATTTCTTTGGGCCTGTATATGATCATCCTGTAGGAAACATTATTAGGAATTGAATTTGCTGCTTCCGGTTTATTTATTTCAAATTTGGAATGTCACTACTAAATTTCTCTTAAAAGATGTGGCATCACCTTAGAAACAACATGTAAGAATCTCCTGTTCTTCAACTCCTGAAAATTATCAAGTTATAAATATTATAACGTTTCAAGAAAAGTGCTATTTATTGAAGCTTAATTCAAATTTTCATTTGTGACTGCTAATGAGGCCACATATTTTCTCACATATTGTTGACAATTTGAACTTCTTTTTGAAGAATAGTAAAGTCCTAGCCTTGAATAAAGAAGGTCAGGGACAGGCCCTGAGTTCAAGCCCCAGGATTGGGGAAAAAAGGGTTGGGCACATATGGATCAAGCCAATAATCCTAGCTACTCAGGAGGCTGAGATCTGAAGATCCAGATTTGAAGCCAGCCTGAGCACGCAAATCCAGAGACGCTTCCCTCCAATTAACCAGAAAAAAAGGTAGATAGTTAAGTGATAGTCAGCTTTGAGGGGAAAAGCTCATTGATTGGAAATTCCATCTTCTTCATATTAAAATTTTCTAACTGGGTACCAGTGGGCTCACCCCTGTGATCCTAACTACTAATGAGGCTGAGATCTGAGGATCACAGTTCAAGGCAAATCTAGGCAAGAAAGTTCTTGAGTCTCTTATCTCCAACTAATCACAGAAAATGCTGGCAGAGGTGCTGGGGCTCAAGTGGTAGAGTGCTAGCTTTGAGCAAAAGAAGTTCAGAGACAGTGCCCAGGCCCAGAGTTCTAGCCCTGGGGCTGGCCAAAAAAATCTAAATGGTATAATTTGTGCCCTACTTTTTTTCAGGATCTTTTTTTGTGTGTGTGTGCCAATCCTGGGGCTTGAACTCAGGCCATGGGTGCTATCCCTGAGTTTTACTGCTCAAGGCTAGCACTCAGACACTTGAGCCACAGCTCCACTTCTGGATTTTTGGTGGTTAATTGAGAGTAAGAATCTCACAGACTTTCCTGTCCAGGCTGGCTTGAAATTACAGTCCTCAGATCTCAGCCTCCTGAATAGCTAATATTATAGGCATGAGCCAATGGTACATGGCTAGATTTTGGATCATTGTCATGTGACCATCATATTTATTATTTATTTTTTTATTTATTTTTGGCAGCTGTGGAATATGAACTCTGTCTTGATTTGCTTGGTTTGCTTGCTTGGTTAGTGTTCTACCACTTGAGCCATGCTTCCAATCCAGCTTCTTGGTGGATTTTTGCTATGGAATTTCATAGATCTATGGATCTCATAGATCTTTTCTACATCAGCCTCATTATGTTCTCAAATACAAGGTGGCCTCTAACTTGGGGTCCTTCTGCTTCAGCCTGCTGAGTCCTGGGATTATAGGAATGTGTCACATTGCTTACCTTTGAATTTTTTTTAAGTTGTTTTGTAGAGTTGATTTACAGAGAGGTAACAGTTACATAAGTAAGGTAATGAACCATGTTTCTCCTTCTATTGCTCTCTCCTGTTTTTCCCCTCCTATCCCCATGTACAGTTCATTTTCCACAGTGTCTAGTGAGTACCATTTTGTATTTGTTCACCCTTATTCCACATTTTCTGTGTCCTCCCTTACTCTCCCAAATACAAACAAACTAACAAACAAGACAAAAGGAAAAGAAAATAAAAACAGCAACAATGGCAACTAAAAATGTATCTTATTTCCTTTCTTTGGAGTTCAATTCATAGAATATTATTTTATATGACCATATGCACATAGCTACTGAGCCTTGTCAACCACTCCTCGGCAAATCCTCCTTTGGCCTCAGTGTGTGAACGTTTAGAATCCTATATAATTTATCATGTCCCAGTGTGTGTGCGCATATATATATTTATATAATTTAGTGTGTTTACTTGTAGATTTAGAGGCACATTCTAGTTACCACAAATGAGGGAAAACAATGCAGCCTAGTGTCTTTGGCTCTGGCTTACTTTGCTTAATATAATTTTTCCAAGTCTTTCCATTTCCTTACAAATGGCACAATATCATTCTTTCTGATGGGTGCGTAGAATTCCATTGTGTACATATGCCATATTTTCTTGATCCATTCATCCACTGAGGGACATCTAGGTTGATTCCTGGATAAATGGGATTGTATCAAACTGAAGAGCTTCTGTGTGGCAAAGGACATAGTTAGCAAGATAAACAGAAAGTCCACAGAATGGGAGAAGATCTTTTTAAGCTACGTACCAGAAAAGGGCCTCATATCTAAAATATACTTAGAGCTCAAAAAAATTAACCGCCCCCCCAAACAAACCCAACAACCAAATTACTAAATAGACTAAAGACTTAAAGAGAGGCTTTTCAGAGGAAGAAAAAAGAATGACCAATCAACACATGAAGATGTGTTCAGCACCTCTGGCCATAAAAGAAATGCAAATCAAAACAACATTGAGATTCTATCTCACTCCAGTTGGAATGGTCATTATCAGGAAAATTAATGATAATAAATGCTGATGGGGATGTGGCTAAGGGAACTCTATTACACTGCTGGTGGGATTGTAAATTTGTTCAACCACTCTGGAAAGCAGTATGAAGGTTCCTTAAAAGACTAAACAGAGAGCTTCCCTATGACCCAGCAATCCCACTCCTAGGCATTTTTCCAATGTACGATAAGCCAGGCAACCCTAAAGCCACTAGTATAACCATGTTCATTGCAGCATTGCTTACCATAGCCAAAAATTCTTGTCATTTTATTTTTATCATTATTATTATAAGGTTGATGTACAGAGAGGTTACAATTATATAAATCAGATGAACAGTACATTTCTTTTTGGACAATGTCACCTCTTTCCTCACTGTATCCCAGTTTTTCCCTACCTTCCCCACCCATGAGTTGCATAGTTAATTTTCAACATAGTGTCTAGTGAGTACCATTGTTGCATTTGTTTACTCTTTGTCTTTCCATTTCTGTGCCCCCTCTTTACTTTCCCAAGGACAGTTAAATGAACAAATAAGAAAAATAAAAACAGAAATAAAGAAAATAAACCTCTTATTTCTATTTCTTCTGTCATATTCTTATATCTACAGAGTAAGTTCCTATCATTTAAAATATTTATACATTTCTTATTCCTAATAAATTTCCAAATATGATTTTTGGTTAAGCTGTAAAATTCATTTAATATTTGACTAGGACAATGTTTGTGATGCATTGATCTTTTGGTTAATCTAGAAAGAAACAATGTATGTTGTTGTCTTACCATTAACCATATGGTATCTAGATCTACTTAGTCTATCTTTCATGTTTGCCATTTTTTCCATTTAAATCTTACATACTTTGGTTTGATCATAAGTATTTTTGGAAGTCTGAATGTGACTCCTTTATATATTTCCTAAATGATTATACAAATATAATTGAAAAGGTTCTTCTGGTGTGCCTGGTGTCTCTGTGCGTGTGCATGCACCAGTACTTGAAATCAGGGTCTTCCACTCTTGCTTAGAGTTTTCATTCAGAGCTGGTAGTCTACCATTTGAGCCATTCGTCCATTTCCATGTTTTTGCTGGTTAATTGAAATGTAAGTATGTCTCAGATTTGTTTTTCTGGGCTGGCTTCAAACCTAAATCCTCAGATCTCACCCTCCTGAGTAGCTAGAATTATAGGTATAATTGGAACCTGTGATAATAAAAAATTTAGATTCTGTGTCATTACTTTATTACAGAACTCTAAAAACATCATTTTAGTTGAGTGTCACTGGTTCAACATCTGTAATTCTAGCTACTCAGGTGGCTGAGATTTGGAGGATTGTGACTTAAGGCCAGCCTGTGCAGACAAGTCTTTGAGATTTCATCTCCAATTAACCAGCAAAATCCCACACTGAAGGCTGGCTCAAATAATAGTGTGTCATCTGTGAGCAAGAATGCCAAGCAAGAGCATCAGGCTTCAAGTTCAAGAACCTGTATTAGCAACAAAAAATTATTATGTTTTTATTATTTAATGTTCTTGAACTTTTAGGACAAAAAATATCCAGTGGAAATCATAGCTGCTTCACCTTCTCCTTTCCTCATACATGTCTTCCAATTTTTAAATTTTTAAAATTATCTTAACCATTAGTCATTATCATCACTTCTATTATTCTTCTCCTTCCCATCTAATCACACCTGTCTCCTCAACTTTCCTAGTTCTAGTATACATATAGAATATGTATATGTAACATGTATATAATATATACATATGAAGGGAGAGTATAATAACTTTGTCCCCATTCATCTCTCTATTCATTTGCCTTCTTCCCTTTAAACTTTTATTTGTCATATATGTCTTCTAATTCTAAAAATATATTGACTGGACATTCTTTTGTCTTTTTCTAATTGACAAATGTTTGTCGTATTTCTTCATAAATTTAAACTTTTTCATAGATTTGTGAAGTATTGTATTTCTTTTTTTTAAGTATCAGAGTTTCCTTTTTTATTGTAAAAATACTGTACAGAGGGGTTAGAGTTACACGGGTAAGGTAATGAGTACATTTCTTATCGAGCATTGTTACCTTGTCCTTTGTTTTTCCCCTACTATCCCTTCCCTCCCCACCTCCTCCTTCCCCTTCCTCCCTGAAGTTGTAAAGTTCATTTTCAACATTGTGTCTTGCACATCTCATTGTTACAATGGGTCAACCTGTATCCTTGTTTCAGAATTCTGTTATTTCCCTTCCCCTCCCCAAATTAGAAAAATGTATATACAAGATACAGGGTACCAGAGTTAAATATAGTGACAAACAGGGGTTAAAATGTTGTATTTCTAACAGCTAATTTTAGTATTTTCTAGAATCAGGAGGGTTGTTGATTTCAACATTCTTTCACTATAACATATTATATTTACTTCTTATACTTCCTAATGTTCAACTATTTTGTTCTTGTGATAAACTTTGTAGAGTCCAAAAGTATTGTTATTTAACACACTGATTTGATAAGGTTTCATTTATATTTTTGCTTTTACATTGATGGATAAATGTTTTCTTTTTGTCTCTGTCTCTCTGTGATCTCATGCCTGAATTTTATGTTTGTGTTATACTAGGCTTTTAGAATAATCTGAGAAGCTTTCCATGTACTAAATATATTACTCTGTTGATAACATTCTTAATCTCTTTTTGAAAGTTGTGTTGGTTATTATTTAGCTGAGTTATAATATTCTGGTTTCGGAAGTTCCTCAATCTACAGTTGATTAAATCCCCAAATTAAACTGTGAAGTGTAGCAAATAAGGCTTTCTGAAGGAGGGCCAAGGAACGGAAAGATAGATATTAAAAACATTGAAGTAACAAGAAATGACCCTGAATGCCACAATTTCTTGGACTCACTACAGATATCTGAAAACAAGAGTAGAAACTAGCAATGAATCTTAGTTTGGCACAGTCTAGTACAGGGGTTCGGTACCTCCCCCAGAGCAAAAATATCTATGTTATAGATATATTTTCAAGTGATTTCAGTTATGAAAATACAGGTGAACATTTGCATCATGTTCACTATTCAGAGAAGCCCATTTGAAATTTTTTTCTTCTCAGTGTTTGAAATTCAGTAAAGTGAAATGTCTTCTTGAAGCATGTTAATCTAGCTGGATTTTAAATTTAAATTTAAATGTAATCTACATCAACAGCTCTCTGAGTTTCTCTATTTAGAA
Source organism: Dipodomys ordii (assembly GCF_000151885.1). Lineage (NCBI taxonomy): Eukaryota > Metazoa > Chordata > Mammalia > Rodentia > Heteromyidae > Dipodomys > Dipodomys ordii. The sequence goes on along the minus strand of NW_012267310.1, from coordinate 8,925,604 downwards.
AGCAGCCATGATTTTGCCTCTTAAGATTCTGGTCTAAATGTGTAGAAGATGGGAGGAGAGTATCAGTGTAATGTAAAAGTTTCCTAGGTAATTCTAATGTGGAACGGAGACTGAAAATGTCATTTAAATGAATTAGTGGTTCTTAACCAGGCATGATTGTGCTCCTTCAGAAAACATTTGGAAACACTTTTGATTGTCAATACCCAGGACATTCCCTACAATAAAGAGCTCATCCAAAATGTCAATAATACCATAGTGGAAAAACCTTGGAATAGACCTATTTTTCTTTGCTTCCATGTACAACCAATCCCTAGTCTTGCAGATTCTACTTGACCCATTAGCTACCATCTCTTTAATCAGGTCATATTCTGTCCATTACCACTGCTACCATTTTAGTTCAGGTCACTATCCCCAAACACGTTGATATACTCTCCTTCCAGCCTTTCTGTTTTTCTTTTTTTAAATTTTTTTATTTTTTATTTTATTTTTTGTGAACATAATGTACAGAGGGGTTACAATTACATGGGCAGGATAATGCACACATTTCTTATCAAGCATTGCAGCCTTCTCCTTTGTTTACCCTTCACATCCCTTCCCAGCCTCCCCCCCCCCACCCAATCCTCCCCACCTGCCCCCCCTACCCCCCCCCAACCAACGTTGTAAAGCTCGTTTTCGACATGACAACTTGTACTTCTCATTGTTGCAACAGGTCCACCTGTATCCTTAAACGACTTGTTTTTCCCCATCTCCTCTACAAGTTATACTGACATCAAATATAGTGAAAGCAGGGGTTATACTGTGGGGGAGGGACATACAAAGCAACAAAGAGATAATCTTATAAATGCATTAGAAACACATGCATGAAAGAAAAAAACATTAAAATACATATCTAAGGGTTCATTTTCCTAACATCACATTATCTGACCTTTTCCGCTTGACTCATACATATACTAGATATTGCAAATAAGGGAAACCATGTTTCTTTGGCCCTGGCTTACTTCGCTTAATATAATTTTTTCCAAGTCTTTCCATTTCCTAACAAATGGGGCAATGTCATTCTTTCTGATGGAGGCATAGAATTCCATTGTGTATATATACCACATTTTCTTGATCCATTCATCTACTGAGGGGCATCTGGGCTGGTTCCATATCTTAGCTATGGTAAATAATGCTGCAATAAACAGTTTCCATCTCCTTGGCAGAATGGTCTTTCCAAGACAGAAATCTTATCATAGCTCCTTACTAATGACCTTCAGTGCCTTGCAGTTGCCTTGAGGGTTCACAGATACTTAACAGAATTCTTAGTAGCTGAGGCCTTTGCACTTGTTCCTGCTCATCTTGTTAGAATCTTATCCCCACTTGTTCTTCAAAAGCTAAACGCTAGACACAACTAAAAACAATTCTAACATCTCCAAGTTTTTTTTCTTTTCCTTAACCATTGCTCTTACTACTGTCATTCTAGTCATTTTCTTTAGCAGCCAATCTTTTCCTCTCCTTTGGGTACTGATTTAGAGACCACCATCTCTAGCAACCCTTCCTGAACTCCTACTCTGAGTTGTATGGCTTTCCCATATTTTCTCATAGCAAGCCCTTCTTCCTTCTATCAGAAAAGTGATTGAACTCCCTTGCAGCACCAGATTCCATGAGGGCAGAAATGATGAACATTTTAAATAGGTTTTTACACAGTTTCTAGTTGGAGGTCAGTTTTCAGTAAATAGGTAATGAGCAAATGAATTACACATACTATTTGTCTTCTCAATATAATAAAAGAGGGGTATATTTATATTCCCTTTCTCTGCAGTGCTGGAGTTTTCAGACTCAGGGCCTGGTACTTCATAGCCTTCTTTTTTGTGTGTGTGTTGGTACTGGGGCTTGAACTCAGTTCTTTAGCTTTTTCCCTCAATGCTATACCACTTGAGCCATACCTCCATGTCTGGCTTTTTGGTGGTTAATCTGAGATCAGAGTCTCGTAGCCTTTCTTGCCCTGGCTGTCTTTGAACCATGATCCTCAGATCTTAGTCTCATGAGTAGTTAGTATTAAAAGCATGAGCCATTGGCACTTGGCTCGTAGACTTGTTTTAAATTAGAAGAGTCTGTGCTGGGTGCTGGTGGCTCACACCTGTAATCCTAGCTACTCAGGATGCTGAGATCTGAGAATTGGAGTTCAAAGTCAGATGAGGCAGTAAAGTCTGTGAGACTCATCTCTGATTAATTACCAAAAAGCTAGAAGTGGAGCTGTGGCCCAAAGTGGTAGGCTGTGAACATTGAGCCAAAACAGCTCAGGGACAGTGGCCAGGCGCTGAGTTCATGCCCCATGACCAACAAAATAAATAAATAAGACAGAAGAAGGAAAAATTAGAAGAGTCTATATTCTTATGGGTCATGTTACTATTCATATATCAAAATAAAATAGAATTTCTTCTCCCAAACAAAATCAAAATTTCAGCTTAAACATCTTAAAGATAACTAAAAAAATCAATAGAACATTCAAACTAGCAGTTAAGAAAAAGCGTTCATTGTGAGCTTTGCATTGTTAATGTTAGATGCTTGAAAAACATATCTAAATATAATTGTTGTCTGTAGCTATTGCCAATATCTGACACATAGTAGGTGTTCTGGTATGAAATGTTTTGCCAAAAAAGTTCAGAATGGATAAAGTATTGCTTTGAAACTAACTTTTATCTACAGGTTTTGAAGTTAAACAGGAAAAAGTTTTCATATGTGAATCATTCTGATGTTGATTGTCCTATTTTGTATAGGAAGCTTGACATGCTATGGAAAGCATTCTTTGTCTTAAGTTATAAGATATTGGGACCTACTGAAACACATTGGTAGTCAAGATTCAGATTTTAGAGGGTGGGTACTGTAGATTGAATCTAGGATGGCACACTTGCTAAGCAAGTGCTCTACCACTAAACTATGCTCTAGCCCAAGATTCAAGTTTTAATTGAAACAGTTAACTCTGAGACTTCATATGTCTTGAAGTACAACTTGGACCACAACTGTAATTTGAGAAGTTGTGAAGGAAATGGTATATTGTTTCCTCTAAACCCATTCAGTTCTAGAACATATATTTTAATGTATCTTCAGGTATGCTTATGCACATCTAATGACAGATATAATATCACAAAGTAAATTTTCTATTAGCTGTTGGCAGACAAAATTGTGTGGGCATATATGTTTGTGTATACATATATATTTATATTTGTTCCTATTTCTATTTTTCTAGACGTGAGTAATTAGTGCTCTAGCTATAAAGCTTCTATTTTCCTCGTCAATGACAATCTCAAGGCCTCTGAGCTGCCTCTCTCTTGACCTTGGTTTAAAAGCACAAAGCACAGCAACCTTGAAACTGGCATCAACAAGATTCATTTTACAGAAACCAGATGCAGCACAATAGAGAAAAAACCACACATTTAATTTTAAGGTTTTACAGAAATTGCTCTCAGTATTTCTGTTTCTTAAAGACTTTTAAGTGCAAATGTCCTTCATCTCACAAAGGGAAACGCTGCCATTCTGCCACTCAACACCGGTCCAAGTAGTCCTTTGGAGACCCCTCGACATTGTTCTCTTTGATGGACACATAGCAGCAGGGTCCACACAATGCTGGCAGAATGACATAGCCGGATGTGACCGTTTAGCAATAAAGCTTTTATTGAGCGGTATCCTGACTATGAAAGTGTGCTGGAAAGCATTTCATTAACATTTCAACAAGAAGGTTATGAAGCCATAATCGAATCATATAGTTCCACTGGGGATGCATATATTATTTTCTACTTGAGGGGAGGTGTTTTCCATTGTCTTACTTCAGTGTTCATTTGAAGGTGCACTGCGAGGGCTGTCCTTTGCCCACAGAATTGTTTCTCTTTTCCGAGGTGAGAAACACCCACTTTAAAAACAGGAAGTCCTCTGGTGGAGTGGGGTCGAAGGGGAAGAAGATGATGGAGTTAGGAACACTTTTATAGCTGTAAATCTGTTTCTTTTTCTATATCATGATTAACTAACCTTCTAAAAATAAATCACCCTTTCTTAAACTGCCATTTGGGTGTCACTTTAAGATATACTCTATATTTAAACCTAAACTAAAAGGCCTTAAAATATACTCATATTCCTTCATTCATATATTTTTGTCATTTCTTTATAGGCAAATGACTCACATTTGGAAGTTCACATTAAGAAGGGTCATGAGCAAAACATAGATAATCTATGTTCAATAAGTTTCCATTGCTTAATATAAATTTGTGAAACTGAAGAGAGCCTTTCTTTTTGCGTAGAGCAATGATATACAAATAAATGTTTAAAAATTGGTTCTCTGGGGGAGGAGGAGGAAACGTCTAGATTCATAGTATTGTAAATATTGTACAATTCCGTGGTGTAAATCCTCCCAGCATGGTTTATTTCAGGCTGTGGATGGGATGTCACTGAAGGCCCGTCTTATAGGAGCTGGGAAGACAGGCACAGGAGACGGGCACAGGCTGTGTTCCAGTAGTAGGGCAGGCAGCTCCAGTACTTACTGCCTTCCTGACTTTGGCTCTTCTCTTCCATTTCCATATGCATTTCAGACCTTTATATGACTTCATTCTAAAGCATTTTCTCTATTGGAATGACATAGTCTCCTGGACCCTTCATTTCTCAGTGCTTACTCAACTGCTCCTATTAGTCAATTTTTCAAAAAAGTTCACAGTGAAGCCCTTGGAGCCTTCCCATGGGATAAGAAACCAAATTTCCCAGCCGTGGTATGTAGCTCAGTGTCAGAGGTAGCCCTTGCAAGGCTCTGGGTTTGATCCCCTGCACTGCAAGAACAAAACAAACAAAAAACAAAGAAAAAGAAACACAGTTTTCCATCACTGCCCACACAGTGATTACACCCTAGCTAGAGAGAGAAACACATGCATTTTGGAAATTCAAAGTTGCAAGTGATGAATACTAGAATGGTTCGAAAAGAAATTGCTAAAGAATTCCAGAGCACTGTAAAGTTCGTAAATGAATAAGGGAAGTGGGCTGTTTTTGTGAAGAAGTTTAGTAAACACAGTACTTCTGTTTTGACTGCCAGCTTCTAATCTATTTCCTGCTCATAGACTTGTCTGCCTTATTAGTATGAAGAGGAACGTATATCCGAGGATAAATAACATAACTCTTATGATAAATAGTATTTATACTCTATTTCCAGTGACTTCATTTCCTAGCAGCCCCTGAAGTTAAGTTATGAAGGTAACTCTCAGTTTAACCAATTAGGCACACTTGTCACAAACTTTAGATCTGAAGCAGGTACATAGTAGCACCTTAGACTACATTTTGCAGATAAGCAGGAGCTGAAATAGCAACCCTGTTGAGGTGACCACAGAGACAATCATACTGATGATAGGATCTAGGGTGCTAGGGCCCAGTGTGCAGCAGAGGAGGTGCTGTGAGTTCTAAAACCTTTTTATTTATTTATTTATTTTTTTGGCCGGTCTTGGCACAAAACAAAACAAAAACCCAACTTTTATTTTTATTTTTTGGCCAGTCCTGACAAGGCCTGGTCAGAGCCTGGGCACTGTCCTTGAGCTTTTGTGCTCAAGGATCTCATTCTATTACTTGAGCCACAGCTCCATTTCCCCCCCCCCCCCCGCTGCCATTTTATTTGTTTATTTACTTATTTTGCAGGTTAATTGGAGATAAGAGTCTCATGGACTTTTTCTACCTGGGCTGGCTTCCAACCACAATCCTCAGATCTCAGACTCCTTAGTAGCTAGGATTATAGATATGAGCCAGCAGTACCTGGCTCTAACACCTACTTTTAACAGCACACCCAATTTTTTCGCTATATCTATGGATGTGATTTGACTGTGCACATGGCTTCAACACAGCATCTATTGCCCTGTCTGAGTTTACCTGTTCCTTGTTATTATGTTATACTTAGGCTATTCAGACCTAGTCTTTTTTGCTTGTAGTCTGGATTCCAGATTGTTGTTTAGGGATGGGGAGCCAGTATAGACAAAATAAACAGAGAAATAGAAGAATTAGACCCCCCCAATTGCTCCAAGTACTTCAATAGTTAAACAAATGCTGAGAGATAAATACTGACTTTTATCGTCCTCTTTTCTGATATCTGTTAACTGCATTTATCTGATCCTAAGTGCACTGTGTACTGCACTCTGTATATTTTCACCTTTCTTCCTTTGCTTATTCAGTTTTTCCCTTCTGGCATGCTACTGTGTTCTTATTTAGCCTAGCTATCTCTCATCTGTTTTCAATAGGCTAGCTGAAATGTTTTGTCATATCTTCTTAGACTAACTTGACTCATTAGAATCTTTTATTCTGTGTGTTCTCTGTGTTCTGTGATGTCTCTAAGCATTTTGAATGGATATTGGATTAGACTACATGATACCTGGGCATCTGGCAAGTATTCCTTCTTCACCTTTTCCACTGTAGGTAGAGAATACATTCTTACCCTTGTTACTATTTGTACCATGTGACCTGTGGAATGTGAGCAGAAGGCTAAGTACACCTTTGGGAGCCATTTGGTTTGTTTCTTGCACCCAAGGATGAGCTATGAGATCAAGTCTTAGCCAAATTCTAGTCCTGAAGCTTAAAGCTGATATAAACAGCCAAGCAAGCCAAGCAAGTGTGAGACCTTCAGTTCAAACCCCAGTACCATGAAACACTAAAGTAAATAAATAAATGAGATTGGGGGGGGGCAGCTGGCTCAGACTTTCTAAGTTTGTTCCTTCAATAGATGGGTGCTCCAGGTTTCTGCCCCGTGGGGGGGGGAGAAAAGGATGCTTCAGCCACAAACCAATTCATTCTGTTGTTTCAATGTCAAAATTAAAGGAAACTTATATTAAAAAAATAAATGAGATTGGATATGTGCAATAAAACAGAGAGACTCAGAAGGACAGTTTGTTATTGGGTTGGTTGGTAGAGATGGTGGGAAGTAACATAATAGCAAAGGCTTCTTGAAGAAAGCCATATTTAAACAATGTCTTTTTGTTAATGATGCTTTTTTTTTTTGGTCGGTTGTGGGGCTTGAACTCTGGGCCTGGGCACTATCCCTCAGCTCTTCAGCTCGAGGCGAGCGCTCTACCACTTGAGCTACAGTGCCACTTCCGGTTTTCTGGTGGTTTATTGGAGATAAGAGTCTCATGGACTTTTCCTGCCCGGGCTGGCTTTGAACCATGATCCTCAGATCTCAGCCTCCTGAGTAGGTAGGATTACAGGCATGAGCCACAGGCACCCGGCAAGAATGCTTTTTTAAAATTGTTATTCTAAAGGTGATGTACAGAGGGGTTACCATTTATGAAGTCAGGTAATAAGAACATTTCTTATTGGACCTTTGTTCTTTCCCTGTTTTAAAACTAAGTATTAAGGGATAAGTAGGAGTGATCCTGATGGGGAGGACGAAGGACGTTGCAGAAAGGAACAACAGGTAGCCACAGCAGAATGAGAGGTCATGCTATGGAAAAGTTTCAAGTAATTCAGTGACTCCATTTTTGTGTGGGGGAATGGTCCAGCTTTCAAAATATTTCCCCCAAATTTTCAGCTTCATATAGTTGATGAACTACATCAGAAAAGAGTCTCTTGGCAAGTATGAGTATGATTCAATCTACTAGGCACGTAAGTTTCACACAGTGATGCAGAGCCATTATCACTGTACAGACTAAAGAGACTTCAAATAGAGGTTTCAGCAATTTTCATTAAACTTAGAAGAGGAATCTGTCACTGAGTAATAATAGCTAATACCATGGAGCTTTTCCTACATTGCATGTGTGTGGGGTGGGGGTGTGCACAGCAGTCCTGGAGCTGGAACTCAGCTTGAGCTCTTGCTTAACTTTTTCACTCAACCTAGTGCTCTACCACCTAAGCCAAACCTCCATTTCCACTTCCAGAGTTTGGCTAGTTAAGTGGAGATAAGAGGGTCATGGACTTCCTTCCCTGGGCTGGCTTTGAGCCACAATCCTCAGATTTCAGTCTCCTGAGTAAGTAGTTTTACAGGAATGAGCCACTAGTGTCAGGCTCTTCCTACATAGTTGGTATGTTCTCAGTGCTCTATTCGCATTAGCTAGTTTAATTACCATGACAACTCTATAAGATAAGTGCTATTGCCATTTCTAGTTAACAGGTAAAGATAATGAGGCAAAAGATTCAGGATTTGCTCAAGGTTTCTTGGTTAGTAGTAGTTAAGTCAGATTCCAGATCCAAACTGTTTGATTTCACCTGCTCTATTTTTAGTTTCTATTTCTTGTTGCCTCTAGAACAAGGGTAACATAGACCTGAAGAAAAGCTATTTAATTGAATAGAAGGAAAATACAGGTAATATGCTCATGCTAAAAATATGGGGAATATCAACATCATCATAGTCAAAATGCTGAATATCTATTCGAAAGGAAAAAAAATTCTCCAAATTTTAGTCTCCGAAGCTATGAGACTAATATAGACCTGAATATGACAGATTAAATTCCTATCACCTTACAATAAGTGAAGAGCCTACTTTATTATCATTGAAAATGGGTAACATTAATGGGGTTAATGGAGAAGCTGTGAATGCTTATATAACACAAGTGAAAAATTGTTTTGAAATAGAAGAAATCAATTCTGGTGTTGATTAATCAAAAAAAACAAATTAAAATTAATCTGAAGCTACCAATTTTGGCAGGATCTCAAGTTATCTCATTTCCAAGATATAAAATACTCTAGGGATGATAAACAGTTTGTACGCTTGTGTTTAAAGAATCCTTATCAACTTTTATTGGATTTTATTCATACATTTCAAGGACATGATGCTGGGACAGACAACTTGATAAGTTTTTCTTGATCGTCTAGCTTGTGTTCAACCTTTAGTTTTAGTCTCAGGTGAATTGATCCACTCATGTGACTTCTCATCTCACTCACTGTGACAACACTCCATTCTTTCCTCACTAAGGAACATCTCATATGCAAATATAGAGCCTGATAACATTTAAAAGAATAACTAGAACCCTCTTTTTATTGTAAGAAGGAAAGATCTCACTCATGGCAGTACTTTTTGCTATTATATATAGTATGACCTTCCAAGCTCTTTCTAGGGTGGAATCATAGAAGCTGCATTCTGCAGACTCCCATATGAACAGGGATTTGATTAGATTTAACAAATAAAAAGCTTCTGCTGATGTTAAAAGCTGAAGGAGATAGGGAGAGAAGTAGCTATTCTTTGGTGGTACAGTTAGGTAACAGAGGTTCTTGGTGGCACCTTTGACTTTCAGATGCTATTACGAAACTCACCAACTGCAATAATTGGGATCTTTGGTGGTAGATTCCATGCCATTCCCCCACTCTCAGATTTTCAGATAGCTACCTTCCTGACGTTGTTTCCTTTAGCCCTTTCAATGGCTATGTAGCCTTTGGTTATCTATAGTTGAAGCCTTTCTTCTCAAGGTAAAGGTATTTGACTGTTTTGATTGAATTGAATTCTGACTGAGATAATTCTTAAAATTAGTATCTTAATAAGTTTAGTAATAAATTACAGGCACTTGCAGCATACTTTGTAACCAGTAATTACTTTTCTGAGATATGATGCCCCAAGCCACAAAACAACCAAGAGTGTTGAGTAAGTATGTCTATCAAAAAGATTATGACTTGAGTAAATAGGTTAATCTCAAGGAAAGTGCTAGAGGAAAGAAGTAAATAGATATACAAGGAAAAGGCAAAGTTTTAAGAGATAAAAGGAATTACTTGAGACTTCAGCTAAGATTTTCATCAAAGTCAGAGATATTTATTTATTTATTTGTGGGGATCAAACTCAGGAACTATAATACTTGGTAGGTAAAACATTCTACAACTGAGCTATGCCCATAGCCTTCCACACAGTATATACATTTTGTGTGATTTTGTTTTGTTAGAGTCTATGTTGCTCAGGATGGCCTAAAACTTTTAGACTTAAGCGATGGACAAGGACAGGGACTTGTACACATCAGGGACCCCTCAGGAAATACATGTAATTTTTAGTTCCATGTCTTTTATGATCTTCGGAAATTAGAGCATGAGCAAATAAAAAATATCAGACACCAATCGTTATCTTTAATGCAATCAGAGCAAGCCAAAAACATCATGGTATTTTAAGAGATCTCTTAAGTTTCAGTAGCCAAAGAGAATCTATAATGCAGTGTGTCTCAGAATTTGTTGCACATGAAAATCACTTGGAACACTTTAAAGATATTGATTTTTAAGTTGGATGTCATACTAAATTAAATCAGAATGCCTTGAAATGAATGTTTTTGTTTTTGTTTTTTGCTAATCCTGGGGTTTGAACTCTGGGCCTGGGCCCTGTCCCTGAGCCACTTTGTACACAAGGCTAGTATTCTACCACTTGAGCCACAGCACCACTTCTAGCCATTGAAGATAAGAGTCTCATGGGTTTTTTCTGCCTGGGCTGACTTTGAACCACTATTCTCAGATCTCAATCTCCTGAACAGTTTAGGATTACAGGTGTGAGCCCCCAGTACCTGGCATGAATGTGGTTTGAAAAATGATTTTAGGTGCAGTAAAGTTTTCAATAAGCAGACATAAAGTTAGCACATGACCTTTTGTCTGACATATCAATTATACAGGGAAAGGCGTTTTTCATGTTCCATTCCCACACATTTACACTGTATTCCCATCAATTTTATCTTCTATATCACACTCCTTGTAGCCTTTCCTCAAAGAAATAACATCTTCAATAGGTTTTCTTGTACCATTTTCATAGTTGCAAATAGTCTATCTTCCCCACAGTCACATTCTCCTCCCCACCCACTAGTTCCCACTGGCCCACAGAATATTAAACAATTATTCATTCTCTTTCTTTTTCCATTCTCCCTTCTCTTCTTGAGTAGTCTCTTAGCTTCACATTCTATGTTTAACCATCTAAGCATATGACTTTTATAGTTCTAGTTTCTTAGATAACACTAAGGGTTATTGTGAATATTTGCTTTTCAAACATATTTTTTTAGGGTTATAGTGTCTTGAGTTTCATGTGGAAAATCTTTTAGGTTTCCACAAGAAAATATTTCAACTATAACCCATTAAATATGACTCAATGCATAAATATATGTTTAAAACGGATAGGATCTACTTTTCAGACAATTTAATTACATTGACAGTTTATTTTTGCCAAGAGGCTTAAAATCAGGGATATTTCAATTGATATTTGAAGACTATTAAGCAAGGGATCACATGGCAGTGAAGGGTGAACTCATCTTTACCAAAATGAAGTGTAGGAGTGAGGAACTCAAGCCTGGGAAACATTTTCATGTAAGAGGGAGCAAGGTATGGAAGAAACAATGTGTTTTTGAGTTTGAATTCCCAGAGTAGCCCTCCATTTTTCTAATTGTAGATTTGATATTGTGCAATTTATGATTTCAAATCTCAATTTTCTCATCTACAGAAAGGAGAGACTAATATCAGGATATTTTTCTGAATTGGGAAGATCATGTGAGTGCTTAGATATGGGTAATTCTTGTATCTAAATGATGTCTGGCAGCATGGAGTAGGGAGAGGACCTAAAGATCTATATAGCTTTCACATACCCTCTTATTTTCAGTATTAGTGGATCCTTTCCTTAATTTCCCACACCTATACTTTGAGAAGCTTTTTTGATCACTGTAATAACAATCAGCCTTAGAATTCTTCTACCCGTTGCCTAGACTACAGAGTCAGTATTCTAAAACATTCTGACTTTATTTTTTCTAGTATCAAAACTTAGATAGTATTTCTTGTGGGTTATTTTTTCCTGACACCATGATCTCAGCAGAAGGATTCACATAGAGAGACCAGGCTGATAGACTGATAGAATGTGGAGAAAAGAATAAGAGACAAAAATGTAAAAAGCAAGTACAGACAGCCAGCTCTTTAGAGGACTTTGGCTGTGGATGACAGTTATGAGCCAGTACTTGGAAAGTAGAACTGAATGGGGAAGAAGGGTATCTCGACTATCAAAGTTTTAACTGTGATAAAAATCAATTCATAATACCTATCAATCTGTCCTAGAAACTATCATTTCTTCCCCAAAGTGGGAAGTATTTGCCACTCTGGGCCACTTCTCTATGTCCTTTATAAAAATCGTATGAGACACCAAAGACTCTGAAATGCCATTCTTCTGTAGTGAGCGCAGTGAAGTTAGATGCTAGAATTCTAAGATGTTGATGGTGGGATGGCACTCTCTACAGTGGCGTATTAAATACTCCAGGGCTCGACCAGGTACATTCACTTTCCTATAAATGAACAAGTAAACAAAAACTCCTAAGTGCTTTTCCTTTTTCACTCATAGTATATAGACCATAATGCAAATATATTTTTCTTCCCTTAATGTTGTTTCATAATAAAACCCTGACTTGACTTTTGAGTTAATTTTCAGGTAAGTGATGATATTTTGGTGAATAATTTAAGTTTCAAAGCAAAATCATGACTATAACGACAGTGAGGACAAAATCATCTTTCAGGGTCATTGTCTCTTTCTGTTTGAATAGCTCACTAATTTTAAGCAAAAAAAAATCGATTGTAAAATTATTTTATCTGCTAAGCTTTCAGTGTAAAATATTTTGAAGCAGGTAAAAAATTACCTTTGGAACTATAAGAATTCTTGAACTTAGTTAATATCTCATGAGGTATGAAGTCCGTGCCTGCACTGCTTATAAATTAAGCAAGTAGAAGTCAGATGTAGTAGCATATGACCTGTTTGAAATGAATCAGATACTGTCTTTGAAGATCATGAGAATTTTATATTTCAATAATGTGAATCATCTTTAGCTCTCTTTGGAGTTCATTCACCTCTGTCACTTTTTCAAACGATATATTCTTCAAACATTTTTCTCTGCAATTAATCATGACTAGCAAACTCTAAGGTGAATAGAATAATGGCTATATGCTCAGACTAGCTTCAACTTCACTTAAATTATTTTCTGAATAGCTTATGTGTCCTGTCAGCCATGACTGCTCCACTTTAAAGACGATTATGATTATACTTTCTGCTTTCAGTGAATGGAGATAATTAAAGTCACAGATACGATTATAGAAACAATTTTAGCAAATATCTTCAACTTTCATTCTAAGCTTTGCCAAAAATGAATCTCAATTTTATCCTTTTTTTTCTTTCTTCTTTTTCATATGATGCATGGTTCAAAGACTGTGAGGTTATGCTACTTACTACACATATGTCCTTGAGCAAGTTATTCCTCTGAACTTCACTCTCTGAGGTTAGACATAATGACATTGACTCTATGGACTATCTATGATGATTATGTGAAATAATGTATATAAGTAGGACTTAGAGACTGAGGAATGTCAGAAATTTCATATGCATGTAGCTAGAGATAAATTCTTTTCTGAGATATAACAAACATGTGCGTAACTGTTGTACTGGTTCCCCAGTAATACATGCTCAATGTCAAAAGCTTGGTAAGTAAAAAGAATACATGAGGGCTGGGAAGGTGGCTCAGTGGTACAGTGTTTGCCTTGCATGCCTGAGGCCCTGGGTTCGATTCCTCAGCACCACATAAGCAAAAAGAAAAAAGCCGGAAGTGGCGCTGTGGCTCAAGTGGTAGAGCGCTAGCCTTGAGCTGAAGAGCTGAGGGACAGCACCCAGGCCCCACAACAGGACCCAAAAAACAAAAAAAAAAACAAAAAAAAGAATACATGAATTCAGTATGTACAGCCATTGGATTCATAAAATCACTATTAACATAGTTGTGTGTTAAATAAAAAATTATATACAGCCCCAAACCTTAGAAACTAGGCACTTATGAGCACAACAATGTCAACACACACACACACACACACACACACACACACACACATATACATCTCTCTCTCTCTCTCTCTCTCTCTATACACACACACACACATACATATATATACACACAGACACATAGATATTCTAGTCAGATAATAAATGTAGTTTGTATCTATATATCTCTATCATTTACTACCTATCTATAGTGGATAAAATTATAAAATTAATGCTTTAAAATATATTCATTTTAATCTACAAGTACATCTACCTACCTACCTACATACATACATACCTATAAATACATCTTTACTTATATCATCAGAATAATATAGTTTAAACTACCAGAGAGACCTTTTTGTAGGATTGAAGTGTTTTCTACTGTCAGGAGTACTGATTTATTCAGGCTAATGTCAGAGAATACCACTCAAAACATCACATAGGGTGATTGGTAGGCTAATATCTGAATAACAGGCGTATTTTTCTCTCTGTCTTGACAACTTGAGAAATGAAAGGGCATTTTTTACTGTAGTGTTTTTGTCTAAAGATATTTTTTGTAGAGCTTACAACACTACGAGTAGGAAGTTTAGTGTTAAGAGTGTAACTAACTCCTGGGGCCTCAAGCGTTTAGGGGTGTGAGGGGAGCATCAGGAAAAAGTAGATCTCAGCAATCTCAGAGCTGACATCCTCACATCTGGTAGGAATGGCATATGGTCTAGCTAGATGAATCTGGTGTTTCGGCAATCTGTTTTGGATACCAGACTAGTAACATTCGTCATTCACGATTTTGAAGGTATCTACCATTCATTTTGTTGAATGTTCTAAGGCAGATTATGTCACTTCTTTGAGCTGCAGTTCCTTTTGCTTTTTTCTCTTCTGCTTACTGCTTTCTATAGCTGGAGGAGGTGCCTGGCACTTGTAATCCAAACACTCCGGAGGCTGACAAGAGTGGAGCACTCAGGAAGATGAGACCATGATGGGCAACAGTGGAAAAAAATCGATTCCAAGGGATTTACATGTATCTATAAATCTGTGCCCATTCTTTAATCTGTCCGCAGTTCTATACAGCAGTTATGATAATTATTACCAGTTTTTTTCACATAATGAAGCAATCACAGAATGGTGGTCAAGGACATAGAATTATTACATTTGAAGCTGGAACTCAAATGGATAGTAGATGCTCAATAGTTTTTGCACAAATACCTGAACTGGCTAAAAAGCCAATCAGTGGAAGATTGGTTGGCTGGTATTAATAAAAGATTTATGATGCCAAAGGCTTGATTTTATTTCATATGAATCATTAAACTTATTTGTCTCATAGTAATAGAGGCATCCTCTTCTTCAATTATCACTGGCTTTTTGTTCATTTGACAAGCCACTGTATGAAGAGACTATGCCATTACTGAGATGAACACTTTAAGCAGGCTCTATAGATTGGAGATCAATAGTCTAGTCTGATATATGAAGTGGCCAGCACAGCAATTATTCAATTGCCTTTCAAAATGTATTCAAAGTTCAAGCCATTGAATAAAAGCAAAAAGAAGTGCTGACTTATGAATAGCTAGGAGGGTCTTTCTCTTTCTCTACCTTAAAAAAGATCACTATATTTCCATCAACACATACCCCACTGATACCCTGCCCGCCTTCAAATGAATTTTTTTAAAAAAAATTTGATCATTTGGCTTGAAGTCTGGGTATGGGCACTGTCCCTTGCTCTTCAGCTCAAGGCTAGTGCTGTACCATTTGAGCCACAGTGCCACTTCCTGTTTTCTGAGATCAGTCTCACAGACTTTCCTGCCCAGGCTGGCTTTGAACCTCCATCCTCAGATCTCAGCTTCCTGAGTAGCTATGATTACAGGTGTGAGCCACCGGTGCCCAGCTTCAAATGGATTTTTGGGGGGGTGATTTTGGTACATTTTAAAGATTCTAAGTCTTCTCTAGGAAGCTCACTTGATAGGTGCCCTATTTAGAATACAAAATAACAGTGTATTACATAAAGCAATGCTAAAATGAAAACAATAAAAAAACAAGCAACACAATAGAGCCATAAAATTTCAAGTAAACATATCAAACTACTAGAAAGGGACAGATAAGCATGCTTATTTAAATTATAATCATGGAACTGGGTGACACTATTCCAAAGGAAATGTACTCATTACCTGACTCATGTAACTGCAACCTGTCTGTATATCATCTTTAAAATAAAATTTAAAAAAAATAAAAAGTAAATTATAATCACAAAGTAACTCTGAACAAGTGCATTGGACATATAAGTGGACATATTTGAAACCTTGTACAATTATTTGAAGATAGTAAAAATTATGATAACCAACATTATATAATTCCTTGAGGTTCAATATTGCCAAATTTGTTGAATCTTTTCTGCATATTAAATATGTGTTCAACAATTGTTTGGCCATATTTTTGCACAGGGTGCAGTTTTAGATGATAAAGGTACATTAGAGAACCGAACAGGCAAAAATCCTTGCCTTCAGAGAGCTTACAACTTACATTTTAGTGATGATGCAGAAAAGAAACAAGTTATCAAGATACATAATACCTTAAATATCAGTAATTCTTAAAACATTTTTTTTGGTCATGAGGCCTGAACTCTGGGCTTGGGTGCTGTCCCTCAGCTCTTCAGCTCAAGGCTAGCATGCTACCACTTGAGCCACAGTATCACTTCTGCTTCTGTGATGCTGAGGAATGGAACCCAGGGCCTCATGCATGCACAGCAAACACTCCACCACTAAGCCACCTTCCCAGCCCTCTTATACAACATTTTATTGGTCGTGGGGCCTGAACTCTGGGCCTGTGCATTGTCTCTGAGCTCTTCAGCTCAAGGCTAGCGCTCTACTAATTGAGCCACAGTGCCACTTCTGGCTTTTTCTGTTTATGTGGTACTGAGGAATTGAACCCAGGGCCTCCTGCATCCAAGGCAAGAACTCTACCACTGAGCCACCTTCCCAGCCCACTCTTACAACATTTTAAAGCTGAAGTTACTGCCCCACATTTCAGAAGTGGAACTTATGTACTAGTATAGCTATAGCTTTGTCTACTTCCTTTCCTCAAAATAAGCATAAGATCTGCCTCATTAGATGGGGTTAGGGCTATTATAGAGCTGTATGGACCATTAAATATTTCTAGCTCTCCATGCTACAACTTATGCTATGATCGGGAGAGCAGAGCCAATGCTCAAGTATTCCACAAATTTAAAATCAGAACATCAACTAGGAAATGGAGTCTTCTTTCAAAGAACCAAACAAGCACTGGTAAGAGAATCTTTAAATGTGGGAATGGTAAAATTATTGGGGTTAAAATTTTTCTACTGAACTTTGGTAAGTAGGTGAATGTAGAAGGCTAGAATCAGTTGTATCGATGATACAGAAAGTAGAATGCAGTAGCTTTTTTTCAGTAGCTTTTGTGGTTAATTGGAGATGAGAATCTCACAGACATTTCTGCCTGTGCTGATTTTGAACCACAATCCTCAGATCTCAGCCTCCTAGGATTATAGGCATGAACCACTGGTACCCAGATTTAAAAGTATATTTACAGGGCACAGAGGCTATTTGGGTGAGGTTATAAGAATGAATTAGACCAATTATCACAAGAAAATATCTTATATGTTTTTGTGACTTAGGGTCAATTTTTAAAATCCAGAGTACTTTAACACATACATCGTATTATTTAAACATTTCCTTAGAAAGGTTGCCTTATTTATATTGGAAATGTCATCTACATGAATTCAATTGATTCTTTTCCTAAAGGGCATGGAGAGTGAATTAACTAACGGAGCACAGTCCATTAAGTAGAAACCTAGTGTATCTTAGATTATTCAGTATTTCACCTTAGTCTAATACTTGGAAAGTGAGGCAGTCAACTGAAAATAACTGTTAAGACTTCCTCTTGTGAATTCTAGAAAGTTAAACAATTTTCATATATATATATTTCAAATGTGCTGTAATTTCCTCTAATTTTAATTATATTTTAGAGAAAGATAATTATAAATACAGCAAAAAATTAATTTAAGGCTTCAAAATATTTCCTAATATTTTGCTTGATATCTCTACTGTGACAAACACTGTTATTTGCATATTCAACACCTGACTTCCTGACCAGAGAAGACAGAGAAGAACAGACAACTTATATAACAGAATATAATAGTGTTACTCAGTTTCTTATTTTCCCTTGCAGTGAATGGTAACCATGTGAGTCAGTTCTAACAAATGATGAGTAATTAAGAGGCCTCCTGAGAATGCTCTTCGATGCAAAGAGAGACGTGAGACATAGTAAATATTATCTTGGGCTATCTGGTTTTCATTTTCTTTGTGTTGAGATAGTTACATGAGGATATCTTTTGACCATAGAGTAGAACTCTGTATATGAAAAAAAAAAACCATACTGAACTGGTGAATCTTAAGTATAGCTGTAACCACAGTTTTTTTTTTCTTTTTTCTTTTGCCAGTCCTGGGGTGTAAACTCAGGGCCTGGGCACTGTTTCTAAGTTTCTTTTGCTTAAGGCTAGTACTCTACCACTTGAGCCATAGAACCATTTCTGGCTTTTTTTCTGTTTATATGGTACTGAGGAATCCAATCCAGGGATTCATGCATGCTAGGCAAGTACTCTACCAAATAAGCCATATTCCCAGCCTGTCTAACCAGTTTTTGATAATACTACTGAGCCTAATTGCAATTCTGAAACCATCTAATGCCGCAGGTATTTGAGAATTTTGTTATCTGAGGATGAAAACAAATGAACTACTCCATCAACATTGATCACTAGCATTTATTATTAGGTAATTTACCAAATAATTATTTACAATCTACTATGGACCTGGTACTATTTAAGTGAACATAGTCACCTTTATGGGACTTAAACTCTTACCGGGTTACTTGATTAAATAGATAAATAAATAAATATTTCCAACCCACTTTTATACTTTAATGAAACTTTGTCTTTGTGTCCTAATTACCTTTTGGGTGGAAATTCAGCATTTTGAGTCCCATTTTTTTGGGGGGGGGTCCCGTCATGGGGCCTGAACTCTGGGTCTGGGCACTGTCCCCTCAGCTCTTCAGCTCAAAGCTAGTACTTTACCACTTGAGCCACAGTGCCACTTCCGGCTTTTTTCTTTTTGCTTATGTGGTGCTGAGGAATCGAACCCAGGACCTCAGGCATGCAAGGCAAGCGCTCTACCACTGAGCCACCTTCCGAGCACCTTGAGTCCCATTTTTATACCCAATGTTTTACATGAACTAGATGCTCAATAGATAATGAATTTGAGAATTCCTTGGCTTAGCATATATATCTGTGTGCATATCTATATCTATATATCTGTATCTATATATCCACACATATCCATATATCTACACATCTGTACCAATTCTGCATAACAAATTATTCTAAAAAAATGCTTATTGCTCATGGGCACATGGGTAGGCTGGGTGTTTCTCCTAGTCTCCACTGGGGTCATTCTTATATCTATGGTCAGCCACAGGTAGACTGGGTAGGTTCCTCTGATGGTCTTAGGTAGAACCTCACATGTGTTTGGGAGATCATGTGGCTTTTGGCTGGTACAGAATGGCTCAGCTAGAATAACTAAGCTATCCTTTTCTTTCTAGACATGTTCCTGGTAGTATCAAGGTCAAGGGGCACAAGTACCTTTTCAAATTTATGCTTGAATTGTTTGCTAATGACCCATTGGACAAACAGCGTCACGTGAATAGACCTAGAAGTAATTCTGGGACTAGGGTTCACAGATTAAAAATATAAGATAACAAATTAAGTTTGAATTTCAGATTATTAGCTAGTAATTATTTTGGTATAATTTTGTCTAGCAACCTTACATAAGAGGGCATATTATGCTTAGATACATGGAGTATGAAAAATTGAGGCCAGTATACAATTTATTAATTGACCATATATTGATTATAATTTCAATCTCATCTTCTGGAAATCTAGATTTTACTTATCTTCCAGCCATAATGAGCATTTTGAGTTCCTTGAGCTATGTTATATCTTTTTTGTGTTTTTAGGTGCTGTTTCCTTTACATGGAAGATGCTTCTTCCACCTTTTATGTAAATGTGCTGGTCCTAGGGTTTGACCTTGGGGCCTGGGTGCTATCCTTGAGCTGCTTTTGCTCAAGGCTAGCACTCCATCACTCAAGCCACAATGTCACTTCTGGCTTTTGCTGAGGAGTTTGTTGAAGATAAGAGTCTCATGGCATTTCCTGCCTGGGTTGGCTTGGGATCATGAGCCTCAAATCTCAGCCTCCTGAGTAGCTAGACTTACAGATGTGAACCACATGCATTTGGCTCTTCCACCACTTGGCTAGACTTTAAAAATCTTCAAGATTCACATCAAATTTCCAGTACCTCAGGCTGGGATGCACTGTCCTACTCTTTGTCTCCTAGTATGTGATTTATTAATAAATATGCTTATAACACATTAGGTATTAGGTACTTTGGTAAGATCTTAATAATGACCAGTTTTCATAGTCCTCATAGCAAGGTTGTCACATCCTATCTCATTATTATCCTACTGTTCTATGACTACTGGCATTTTTTACTTTTTCCATTTTGCTGGAGGGCACAGATTGTATTATGGTCATTTCTCTATCTAGCACAATTCCATATACATAAATAGTATTCAATAAAGTGTTGTTGAACAAAAACATTTGTTAAACATTTGCTAACAAGTGTTAATAAGCAGTTACCATAGGTTTAAATGAGATTAGGGCAGAGGATCCAGAGGATCTGCTATAGCAGATAGACTTTGGAGAGGAAAGGAAGGAGAGAGTGCGATCCTTGCGGGGAGACCCTCTGTAAACAAAGGGGATCATGAGGGAACAGGCTTCTCAAAAGGCAACAGACAGGCTGAGGGAGCAGCAAACACAAAGCACAGAGGAAACACAAGCTTTGTCTCCTTCACAATTTTGCCCAGTTTCATCTCTGAGGACAAGGTTGAAGAATCCAAGGCCAGAGAGTTATATTTCCTAGGTTGCCAGGGAATGCAAAGACCTTCAGTTTGTAACACAAAGAATTTTTAGGTAGAGAGAACTAGATGCCACTTCTACCCTTGAACAGAATGGTAGCTAAAGTGTCAAAAACTTGTGCATCTTCTCAGCCATTAAAAACCTCTGGGAAGGGTCATGTACCGCCTCCCTTAACAGATTGTTTCAGAATTTGTTTTCTTTCTTTCTTTCTTTCTTTCTTTCTTTCTTTCTTTCTTTTTTTCTTTCTTTCTTTCTTTCTTTCTTTCTTTCTTTCCTTTCCTTTTTTGTTTGTTGTGGAGCTTGAACTCAGAGTTTGTTCTTAATATCCACTTTAAGTTTTGGATACATTTTTCAGCTAATCCATCACCCATTTCCCAGAATTCAGATGGCACAGTTGTCATGTCGATATTAGCAGGGCTCACAGTTATTGAAGCAGGGGCCCGTGCTACACTTCTCTGCAGCCTAACCTCAGATGTTCTCAATCTTTATTTCCCTGCTCCAGGTTCCCTGGCCATGTTTTTATGGTAGTTTCTGGACCAGGCAAGCAGCACCAACCACATGGGGCCTGATCACATAAGGAAAAAGCTTGCAGCTCACTCAGGGCTATATCAGTGACCGAGGAGCCCCCTGCTCTATTGTGATTTCAGCATGCACATTTCAGTTTATCCTAGTTACCCAGAATCCCATCTTGTGTGCTGCAGAGAGGCCCAGGCTTCTCCCATTGAACTGATTTCTTTAAATCCTTTTGTTAAGATGGAATACAACACATGAAAAATATTCCCCAAATCCTCCATATTCATAAAGGATATTTTCTTAAATTATTATAATAAGGAAACCGCATCATGACTCATAAGTTAATAGTAGCTAACATTTATTTTTCGTTAGGCACTGCATTTTACAAGGAAAAAAAAATCTCATTTAGTCCTTACACTGCAGTGTGAGGGACTTTTATATCAGGCACTATTATGAAGTTGTTTAATGGAAAAGAAAAGTGAGTCTCAAAACAGATAAGCAATATGAATGTACAAGTAATTTTCTCTCTAAATCTCACCACATCCAACTGTAATAAAAACAGAACCATTGATTAAGGGTAAATCTGGGACAGACTCTGAGGATTTAATTATTTAAAATGATGATTTCAGAATCTCATATCCAGAAATTCTCTTGTGAAATAGAATCTGATCCCATAAAAATTGGGGGTGAGTCAGCCTGTTCTTTTAGGTTTTAGCAGTCTTTCTAGACATGGTTTGTCTATGAAAACGTTGAATGTAAAATATTCACTTTTTATATGGCTTGATTTAGAGATATCTTAAGAGTGCTTATTCTTAGAAATATAAATCTAACCATGTCATATCACTTTCTGTATCTAAAATAGTTAAAGTAAAACAGATAATAATACGGTTGGTAAGTCTGGAGAAATGGGAAATCTCAATATATTGTTAAAGTGTTGAGTCTAAAATGTGGCGGCTGCTGCTTTGGTGAACAGCTGGTAGTTTCTCCAACAGTTGAACTCCAACAGTTGAACATAGAGTTACCATAGGACATAGCAATTCTGCTCCTAGGTATATATAAAAGGAGAATTAAAAACATGTGTCCTTAGCTAAGATATGGAATCAACTTAGATACCCCTCAGCAGATGAATATATCAAGAACAAGAATACTATTCTTTTTGCCTCCATCAAAAAGAATGACATCACCCCATTGTTAGGAAATGGAAAGACTTAGAAAAAAATATTAAGTGAAGTAAGCCAGGCCCAAAGAAACATAGGATCCCTGGTTTCCCTCCTTTGTAATAATTAGTGTATGTCTAGGATAGTTCTAGCAGAGAATCACAATAGCTCAATAGCTATGTACATATGACCATATAAAATGAAATCCAAGATACGGAAACAAGAAGGGTTTTTTTTACATGTATTGTGTGGAATTATTTTTTTCTTTCATTTTTTCCCCTTTGGTTTATCCCCTGTTGTCACTGTTTTTTATTTTGGTGCCTTGTGTCTTGTGTATACATTTATCTGATTTGGGGAAGGGAAGGGGAATAACAAAATGGTGAGACAAAGGACAAAGGGCAAACCAATGCAACAGCCATACTCACAAGACACTATGTTGTAAATGAGCTTTACAACTTGGGGGAGGGGAGGGGAGTCATGGGGGAAGGAAAGTGGGAAAAAATGAGAGAGGGGGGGTAACAATGTTTGACAAGAAATGTACTCATTACCTTACTTATGTAACTGTAACACCTCTGTATCTCACCTTTACAATAAAATAAAATATTATTAAAAAAACAAACAAAAAATCCCATGTGTCTTGCTAGATGCTGGTGGCTGGTGGCTGGTGACTGATGCCTGTAATCCTAGCTGTCAAGGAATCTGAGATCTGAGGATGATGGTTCAAAGGTATCCTAGACAGCAAAGTGTATGAGACTCTTTCTTCCAATTAACAACAAAAAAGCCAGAAATGGAGGTATGCTTCAAGTGAGAAGAGTGCCAGCTTTGAACAAAAAAGCTAATGTATAGTGCCTAGGCTCTGAGTTCAAGCCTGTTACCAGCACACACAAAAATGTACCTTATACAAAACTTGTACAGAAAGATCATCTTAGCATTACTCACAATAGCCAAAAGGTTAACGCAATCATCAGCTGATGAATAGACAAATAAAATATGATACGTCTATATAGTGGACTTAGCTATAAGAAAGAGCTGAGTGTGGTGGTTCATGCGTGTAGTCCTCACTAAGTGGGAATCTGAGATAAGGGGAATAGCAATTCCAGGCTAGCCCAAGCATAAGTTCCTGAGACCTTATCACAACAGAAAAACTTGGCCAAGGTGGTAACATGCTGTCAACCCAGGTACAGCAGGAAGCATATATAGGGGATTTTAGTCCAGGATAGTCCAAGCAAATAGTAACACCCTTCCTTAAAAATAACCAGACCAAAAAGGGTTAGAGGACTGGCTTGGGCAGGAGAAACCTTGTCTAGCAAGTGTGAAGCCAATACTAGTACCGCCCAAGTTTAAAAAAAAGATGATTTATGTTATGATAACAAATTAAAATATTTTATTTTTCATTAACTTATGTTAGTTATGCAAAATGGTTTCATTGTGAAATTTTTATACATGCATCCAATGTGCTCAGATAAAACTCAGCTCCCTTTTGACTCTGTCTTCCCCTTTAAAACAATTTCAACAGACTTCATTTTTCTGTTTTCACAATATTTTGACCACATTCATCCTCTCTCCAGTACCCACTCCTTCCATAGAACCTATTTTGCATACTGTTAAACTTGGGAAGCCTTTTAAAAAGTGAAAGAAGTCTGCCATAAAAGACCACGTATTGCATGATTCTATTTATAGATTTTCCTTTGTCAGTCGTGGGGTTTGAACTCAGGGCCTGAGTGCTGTCCCTCACCTGTTGTGCTCAGTTTTTTAAGTGGTTCATTGGAGATAAGAGTCTCACAGACTTTCCTGATGGGGATGGTTTTGAACCTTGACTCTCAGATCTCAGTCTCCAAAGTAGCTAGGATTACAGGCCTGAGCCGCTATCACCCAGCTTATTTATCGATTTTTAAAAAATATCCAGAACAAGCAAATCTACATAGATACAAAGTAGATGAGAGGTTGCCCATGGCTGAGTACATGGGAAGAATGGAAATAACTGCTAAAGGGTATGGACTTTCTTTTTGATGTGATGAGAAATTTTAAAAACTGGTTGTGATTCTGGAAGCCTGGCTTCTGGAGTATCCTAAAAACCACTGCATTGCACTTTCTAAGTGACTTAGCATTTATAGTTTCCAAAAGATGTTTATTCACCTTTAATCCCAATAACATGCATTAACATTAGATATCTTGAGAGGTTACTATAGAAGTACTGAGTTTGGTGGTATCCTGTTTTCCTTGATACTTTTAACTTCAGCTCAGTGCTAGATATGAGGCAAAAAATAACATAATTCTCATGGAGGAGAAAGGTTTCTGTTCTGTTCAGATCACGTACGCATTCCTTTTTTTCTTCATTGATGTTGTGGCTACTCTGACTGCTACATTGGCTCACCATTAAACATTTGCACAAAAAAGAAGAAGCTGGGAAATATTCTCTCTTCCATCTTCCCGTTCATTTGACAGTCTCATGCCTTAGATTCTTAGGCTTAGAAGCATAAAACATTTTTCCTTGACCCAATGGCAGTGAAGTAATAAGTAATGCCAGGAACCGACTTTGAGAAGGAAATTTCATCTCCAGGGAATTAGATCACAAAACGGGCCTTACAACTCCCTCACCCTGCAGCATACATCCCAGACATTTTCCAAGTATGGGAAAATATTCTCACGACTTTATCTTATCAGTCCAGCAACATCCCCTTGAATACTAAGTTCCCTTCTTTTTCTTAAGAATACAAGCCATTCCGAATGTCAAAAAGATAGGGGAAATATGTTTATACACACACTTGTATGTAGCCCAACTTCAATCAGTGGAGTCTCAAAGGAGAAAATGCATCATCCCAGGGACCATTCTCAATTACATTGTGTCTCACAGCTGGATAATTGAGCAGCCTATCTCCAACTCAACAGCTGACACAGGGGGAGGCACAATTTGAAAAGAACAGTGGGAATAATTATCCAGCACCAGGTGGTAAAAATGGAAAGCATGAGGAGAAAAGAAATGATCATTGCATTTTGAATGTGTACAGAGTATTCCAGCTTTTCCAGAGGGATGAGTCAAAAAGTCAGAGAAATGGGCCACATTCTCGTAAATTGGTGATCACATGACACCCTAGAGAGTTCGATCCCTCTGAGAATTAGTGTTTTTCTCCAGGACAAAACACTAACTCTTTATTAATAAAAATATAGCCAGAACTGCCATTATTACAGAATGTGGATTTAGTGTCTCGTTAAGTGACCACAGTTAATGTTGATTTCTTTTGTTTTTTTTGTGTGTTTTTTAGTATATAGATTTTTTGTAAAGATACTGTACAGAGGGGTTACAGTTCCATGAGTAAGGTAATGACTACATTTCCTATCGAGCATTGTTACATCCTCCTTTGTTTCTCTCCTACCATCTCTTCCCTCTCCACCTCCCCAACTTCTCCCTCCCCCCCCACAAGCTTTAAAGTTCATTTTCAACATAGTGTCTTGTTACAATGGGTCAACCTGTATCCTTGTTTCAGCATTTTGTTATTTCCCTTCCCCTCCCCAAATTAGAAAAATATATATACAAGATGCAGGGCACCGGAATCAAATACAGTGACAACAGGGGTTATACCATGGGGAAAGAACATACAAAAGAAACAAAAACATCACACAGTTCATTATAAGTACATTAAAAACAACAGCAACAAAGATAAAACCTCTTGTGTCCCTATCTTACGGTTCATTTCGCTTAGCCTCATCTTATGTGGTCATATGTACATAGCTTTTGACCGTTTCTGTTTTGAATTCTTTGCCATGATTTTCTGTATTTACTTACAATTCTTCCTCTTTACTGAAATATTTGGATGCTAATTTGAGAAATGCTGACTTAGAAAAATAATTGTAAAGTGAATTCATTGGGACTGTTGATTGTTTAGATACAGAAGACACATCAATCACCTCATTTTTAGCGGAGAGACTGCAATGTACAAAGAAGATGAGGTTCATTTCACAAGATTAGTTCACCAGGAGATACACTAATACCAGTGGGTGAAGTGTATGTAGGGATAGGAAGAAATTGACCATTTCTAGTCTGTCCCTTCTGTCTGTGTGAATCTTGGAGTTGAAGCCTTACATACCAGTTTCCACTGCCTACAAAAAAGGTGCTTCTTTAAAGTACAATTATTCGAAAATGAAATAAGTTACCCTGGATGGGAAAAAGGTTCTTACTAATGAAAGGGTTACAGGAGAGGTTCCCTGATCACCTTGGAGGTGATATTAAGCACTGGTTCTCAAGCTTTAAGGTGCTGAGAATCCCCTGAGTAATCTGTGAGAAATGCATATGTTGATATAGTAAGTCTATATCTCTAAGAACTTTCTAGATGCAACTGCTGCTGATTCTGGGAGCACCATTTGAGTAGTAAGGACCTAGAACAAGTTTCAATTCATCCATAATCATGAAATCTAGTTAACAGCAATACAGTAGAAATTAAAGTACCATTTATGGAAATTCTATTTCCATTATGATCACATTTGTATAGTATGAGATTATGTATTTTATGTCATAAGCAAAATTGCTAGAAAGCTAATTGCCAAGAAAACTGCTATTAACAAGTTAAGTAATTACAAATTCTGAAATTTGGTGCAATCTCATGTCTTTTATTCAGGTCTCTTATGGTAGTGTTCAGTCCATATGCTGGGGCATGGGCATGATTAGATCCATTAACTTCACCCTCAAATTGGGAATCCATGATGGTACACATGGCAAGATGGTATGCTAAGCTGTGTTATTTTCTCTGTGATTCATGTTAAGAAAAAAAACCACCAAGATTGTCTTGCTACTTCCAGGAGGATTATTTAATTTTAATTTTTGTTGTTTTGCACACTGGGGTCATTGGTTTAATTATAAGAGGGTAGATAAAAACCTATTTCTTAATTACAGAACAAGATATTTGGATGTAAAAGGAGAACCTACAAGAGTTATCTCCAAAGCTATCTTATTTACAAGGTCATAGTTATGAAGAACTTCTTTTTTTTCTTTTTTCTTTTCTTTTTTTATTTTTTGTACTGGTCCTGGGGCTTGAACACATGGCCTCGGTGCTATCCCTGAACATTTTTGGTTAAGCTTAGTACTCTACCACTTGAGCTGCAGCTTTACTTCTGGCTTTTTAATGGTTAATTGAGGCTAAGAGTCTCGTGGACTTTCCTGCACTGGCAGGCTTCTTAACAGTGATCCTCAAATCTCAGGTTTTTGAGTAGCTAGAATTACAGGTATTAGCCACAGTGCCCAGTTTCATTAGTTAGGTTTTTTTTTTGGTCAGTCCTGGGGCTTGAACTCAGGGCCTGAGCTGTCCCTGAGCTTCTTTTGCTCAAGGCTAGCACTCTACCACTTGAGCCACAGTGCCACTTCTGTTTTTTTCTGTTCATATGGTACTGAGGAATTAAATCCAGGGCTTCATGCATGTTAGGCAAGCACTCTACCAATGAGCCACCTTCCTAGCCCCAGTTTTTTTTAAGCAAAACAAAGATTGCATTTGAAATTCAATCAAGATACAGTGTCACTTTAATTACTGCTCTAATTTATAATATGTACAAAAATATATTAGTCATGAAGACTATGGGCCTTCCAGAGGTGCCAGTATGTCTAGAAGCATGCTGTGTACGCACGCACACGCGTGCACACACATACACACACACATACACACACACACACACAAAGTATAAGTACAGTGTGGGAGCAGAATGACTAAGGGTAAGAGAAACAGGTCTAAATGTAAAGAATATTGTAATGAGAGGTTTCAGTTTGGCACTTTACTTCTCCAATAGGCAGAGGGGTAGGTTTGCTATCTCAGAAGTAGTTACTAATACATGACTTGTTAGCATTGAATTAAAGGAGTTAGATCCTAGCACTCTAGTTCATGTGACTTTATTTGGAAATATGTGGTACCATTAAAATAATATTAATTATAAATGTAGTAGAGGATGCCATGTTTATAAAACATAAAATAAGGGCTGGGAAGGTGGCTCAGTGGTAAAGTACTTGCCTCACATGCATGAGGCCTTGGGTTCGATTCCTCAGCACCACAAAAGCAGAAAAAAAGCCAGAAGTGACACTGTAGCTCAAGTGATAGAGCACTAGCCTTGAGCTGAAGAGCTGAGGAACAGTGCCCAGGCCCAGAGTTCAGGCCCCATGACCGGCCAAAAACAAAAACAAAAAAACCCAAAACATAAAATATCTTGTTTATACATTTTATAGTTGTCATTTTGTATTACCAGAAAATTTTCTCTTTTCAAAGAATGAGCTGTTATTTCATATAACTCATTGAGTATGTTCATTTAAACACACAAACTGTAATATCAAATAGTCTGTTGGGTAAAATTATCAAAATGTTTTCTCCCTTGGTTAAAAAAATTCTAACTCCAAATGTAATCCAAGGTAATGAGTAATAAACATCGACATTGGATCTTAAGATATTTCTACAGAAAATGGAACATAGGCTGATGCTCAAAACAAATCAACTTTGAGGAGAAATACAAATAACTGGATGCCCTAGGCAACGTCTGAGTGAAATGCAGAAACTTGCTTCTCTTGATTTCTTCTCAATCATACGACTATGCAGCTATCTTCACGTACTAGGCATAGCTCAGCAATGTGCTAAGTATGTTAGAAAGTTCAAGGGAAGCAAGAACTAAGTCCTATCTTAAAATTCTTGTTAGCTTTCCTGAAATGCTAGAATTTGCAGAGAAAGGTTAAATGGATAGATATTCCATTAAATTGAACAAATTTGCATTTTAGTCAGTGGTAGAGGTTGACCTTCTGTTCTTATTCTCAATTACAATACTGCTTAGCATATCCCTAATTTGGCTAAAATCAAATTATAATCCATGTTTTAAGGGAATAACAACTAGTTGATAAGCTGTCTTCTCTTATTAGTACTTAAGCTAATTGCTTACACTGCAGGCCAATTATAGGTCAGTAAGAACTCTTATTATTAGCAAAACAAAACAAAACAAATCAAATCAAAACCAAAAGTGAGACTTCCATAACATGGTTGAAGTTCACTAATTCTGCATTTTGTACCAGTGAGCTAAACTAAACCAATACTTTTAAACTAAAACACCAGATAATGCTCTGAACCATGTGAACCTTTAGCTCATTTGAACTATTTAGAGTTAGGGCTTGAGTGGAAAGATACTTGCTCAACATTTGATTTGCCTACTTTATGTCAGGCAACGGCTAACCTTTGTATATATTTACCTGATTCACAACTTGCTATGTACATATATATGTACATATATGCATATAATTTAAAAGTTTTATGTATATACATACATAAAACATATGTATGAATGTGCAGGTGGTACTGGGGTTTGAACCCAGGGTCTTATACTTGCTAGGTGGGCAATCTAGTGCTGAGCCATACCTCCAGCCCTGTTTTATACTAGTTTTGGTGTGTGTGTGTGTGTGTGTGTGTGTGTGTGTGTGTGTGTCTGCATGTATGTCAGTACTGGAGTTTAAACTCAAGGCCCGGACACTGTCCTTTAAATTTTTTACGCTAGGCTAGTGTTCTACCAGTTGAGCCACAGCTCCACTTTTGGCCTTTTGGTAGTTAATTGGAGATGTGTCTCATGGACTTTCCTTCCCAGGCTGGTTTTGAACTATGATTTGAGATCTCAGCTTCCCGAATAGCTAGGAGTATAGGTGTAAGCTACCAATGCCAGCTTTATACTAGTTATTTCTGAGGTAAGTTCTTGTTTTCTGGCTGAGTATGTGCCTGGATAGCAATAAATCTATTTCAAGCTTCCTATCTTTGCTGGGATGACAGGTATACAATGCTGTGTCCATATTTCCTCCTTAAGAAAAGTCTTTGCAGACATTTCTGTCCAGGCTAGCCTGAAGTAGAATCTTTCCAATCTCGGTCTTGCATAAAGCTGAGGAAAACAGGCATTAGCCCCTAGCAGGATGAGTATATTTAGTTTTGTTGGTCGTGGACTTGAACTCTGGCCCTGGGTGCTGTCTCTCAGCTCTTCATCTCAAGGCAAGTGCTCTACCACTTTGAGTCACAGCATCACTTCAGTTTTCTGGTGGCTAGAGATAAGAGTCTCATGGACTTTTCTGCCTGGGCTGGCTTTGAACCATGATCCTCAGATCTCAGCCTCCTGAGTAGCTAGGATTACAGGCATGAGCCACCAGTGCCTAGGATGCTATATTTTAAATTTTTATTTGAGTTTCAAAAAGAAGTAGAGATGCTGAATAAACACGGATAATTATCATTCATATAGCTTCTTCCTTCTACATATAACTAAGAGTCGGGTCTTCCTCTGTCCCATGAAAGACCGACAGGGTTGGAGGAAAGGTAAGTGCGGCTGCTGGCCTGTTCCCCAGCCTCCCTTAGCCAGGGAGACAATCAGATGCAGTGGGGAGTCAAGTCAAGCAGGAAACTCATTTATTAACACAGAGCAAGCCCTTTTTAAAGCAAAAAAGAGTGGGTGGCATGGCAGGGGAGGAAGAGGAACCAATCACTATCAAGGTCACACCCTATCATGCACCTAAGCTTCCACGGGCTGGTTACCACTGAAGTAAAGCAAATTGGGCTCTGCCCACTCAACTCTCTCCCAGCGCCATCTTTGCTGCCCATGTGCTCTGCAGTAAATCGGGCTCTGCCCACTCAACTCCCTCTCAACGCCATCTTTGCTGCCCATGTGCTCTACAACTAAGGAACATTTTGTGATTTAGGTAGACCAGGATTAATTCCAAGAAATCTGCTTAAACATGAAACTGAGTTGGGTGGACAAAAATGAGGTTAAAATCAACTGGGAGTCAACTACCATGCCAAAGCCTAAGATTCCATGAATATCAATAACTCAAAATATACCACACCAAATATTGACTAAATAATGAACTCTCCATCTCACATATTATTTATAGTACAATAATCTTTCAGTAACTTAATACAAATGAATAAAAGTGCTAGAAATTTCAGGTACTGGAAGAGACCAGTGACTGAGCCATTTGGAACCCTGAGTCCATTCAAACAACATATTTATTGATTTCTAGCTAAGAGATTGCCTAGGAATATAAAGGAATATATTTTAATTAAAAATATCCAAAGGAAGAAAATATAAGCTAAAAGCTCATATTCAATGTTTTACTGCCAAAATCCAGTTATTTATCATACATTTATGTAATCACTGTACTGACACATATGGATGATGGCTAAAATACCGAAAAAAATGTTTATTTGTACTGAATGGAAATTATATATGCATCATTTATGTCATAATGATCTTTCTCTCCTCCAAATTTCATTTCTAAGAATTTTTTTTCAGTTTCAAGTCGTGTAGAATGGAAAGAAATGCAGAACCTTTCACTATTTTCAAAAAATTTGAAGTCATAATTAAGTAGAGACATGCTATTGTAATAAGCTCTCACAAATAGGGGCAATAAGAAAGAGAAAACTTGCCTGATGCTGGTGGCTCATGCCTATGATCGTAGCTACTTAGGAGGCTGAGACCTGAGGATTCAGGTTTGAAGCCAGCACAGAAAGGAAAGTCTAGAAGACTTTTATTTCCAACAAACTACCAAGAAAGCCAAAAGTGGCACTGTGGCTCAAGTGGCAGAGTGCCAGCCTTGAGTAGAAGAAGCTCAGGGATAGCAGCATTCACTCTGTGTTCAAACACCAGGAGCAGAAAAAAAAAAAGAAAAGGGAAAATGGTTTTTGTTTATCATTACAACTTTCTGTTGTAACTTTTTAGCTGTTGTAAAAGAAGCATTTATCCAGATAAAGGGTGTATACACACATACACATACACACATACACACACATTGAATTGTTCATTTTACTTCTCAACACAACAGTAAATGGAGTTGAAGAAAATGTTCACAATAAAATCTCTTACCAGATTCAAAGTGCTAAGCAGATATGAATTCAGCTCTGGTTCATTAATCTTTTGGGGGAAATGCAAAAGCAAAAGGTAAATCAGGTGCTACACTGAGCTATAAAATTTCCTAAGTTTCTGACTTTAAAATAACCCAAAAATCAAAGCAATGATTTCAAATGCACTCAAATAAGCACTTTCTTAATGAATTAATTTGTTATTTGTTTCAGAAGAAGATATTTAGGCACAGAGAATACGAGCCAGGTCACAGGGCCTGAGCAGTGCCAAGTCCGGACTTCAAGGTTAGTGCTATTTCCTCTAGGATCATGCAAATGGCAAGAACTCAGGAACTGAAGGTGGGAGGAGGGGGGAGTAAAACTCTGTGGAGATACTGCATTTTACACATAGTTCTGGAGTATATGTTAATGCTTTTTGCAAAAAATACAGCGGTAAGAAGATTGAAATGGTATTTTAAATGGCTGAAATGTTTTTTTTTTGAAGGTTGAGGTAGGTAACAAGGGAGGCAATAAAAGGCTGAAATCAAACCTGGCAAAAATGTCTTTGTGTTGAAATAGTACCCTGAAATGTGAAGTAAATAAAACAGAAAATAGAAAGACCTTGATCATCCTTGGCCTGTTATCTGAAATGAGTTCATTACTTGTTATCATTTACACAAATTAATTCATGTCCCTAAACTTTTATGGTTGAAGAGGGTTATTACACATTCCCCACACTTTTCAGTGAACTGGCAACACAAATCAAGTAGCTTTATGCTATTTTCCATTAGTAGATAATTATGAACTTGGAACAACCCTCTCCATTTTGATTCTTTTAAAAGTTAACCTTAGCTGTGTACATGTTGTTTTGTTTAGTGTCCTTGTGCTTGGTGTTAATCTTAAATAAAGGGACAAGAAAAAATACTTTTTTCTTCCAAAGGAAGGGAGAGATCCGAAAAGCCACTTCAATAAGTCCCAATCCTGTAATAGTTTTATTCTACTTCGATAACCTCTCCTACTTGTTAGGAGCTTTGATTTGAGCTAACAAAGGGTATCAGATTGTATGCCTATTGTCCTGTTATGACTTCCTTGGCTGGGTTCCTGTAGTAAACAGTGCTGATACGTTTTTGTTCAGAAGGTAGCTCAAGAGGGAGCAGGAGTAGGAGGAGGGTCTGTAGAAAGGGACGGGGTCACAGAGTTGTCAAGGTCTTCTTAGTGATGGAGCTGTAGCAACTGCTACATACATACAGTCAATTCCAATCAGTGTTTCAATGTGCTGACCTTAGGGCCAGGTCTCCTTCAGTTGTCTGGAAATAGGGATTGAATCTATATATGCTTTGTTCTTTGGAAGTGAATGCTGAGACTAGTCAACAGAAGAAGCACAATAAAACAGGGTAAAGAAGAAGGGACAGGAGATTCTTTGAATTTGGTTAAGGTGAAAAGAGCTAGGGCTTCAATTAAGCATAGATCATTTATAAAAAAAGTAACTCATATTGCCACTTACCGACTTTCTCCAGATAATTTTTCCAAAGGATGGAGAGATTATAGTTAGCAGAGGAGTTTAAATAAAATATTTTATGAAACTTTATATAATCAGCTAGTGAAGATATATATATATATATATATATATATATTCATGATACATCTTTCATGTCCTTATACTTTAGCTACTGGTCTGTTCCATTTTCTAAGCTCGAAATGTCAGCTGACTTTCTCATGATACCATCTCTCTGGTTTGGAATATTCCTCATGATTATATTGTGTCTGCCTGGATAATCCAGGATAATCTCTTTATCTTAAAGTCAGCTTACTAGAAATATACTTCTTTTTATTTATTTATTTTTATTATAATTGTAAAGATATAGAGATATACTTCTACATATAACATTAGTTATCCCTTGACAGGTAACATAACATACTCACCAATTGGAGATTAGGAGGTGGGCATTTTTGGGGTCCTAATATTCTGATAAAGGCAGAAATAATGAATACTATTGAGAAATGTGGGTAGTATAATTTTAAATTAAGTCAACACTATGAAATAACATTAGTAAGTGCTAATAGTCCAAAGCATGCATATTTGAAACAGTCATGTATTGAGGTAGATGTCCCTACATTATTCAGTCTTTTGTCCTTTGGTCTTAAATGCTCATAAAGTAATATCTCACATAAATTTTATGCTTTATTTATTTATTCAGTTGTTTATTTGTGTGGCAATCCTAGGGCTTGGAAATCAGAGATTGGGTGCTGTTGCTGAACTTTTTTGTCCAAGCCTAGTCCAATACCATTTGAGCTACAGCTCCACATCTGGCTATTTTTTGTTAGTTAATTGGAAATAAGGGTCTCACAGAATTTCCTGCTCTGGTTGCCTTTGAACCTCAATCCTCAGATCTCAGCCTCCTGAGTAACTGGGATTATACACTTGGGTCACGAGCAGTCGACTTATTTTTATTTTCAAAATATTTTTATTTATTTATTTTTTTGTCGGTTGTGGGGTCTGAACTTCTGGGCCTGGGTGCTGTCCCTCAGCTCTTCAGCTCAAAGCTATGCTCTACCACTTGCGCCATAGTGCCACTTCCAGCTGTTTCTGTTTATGTGGTGCTAAGGAATCGAACCCAGGGCCTAATATATGCAAGGTAAGCACTCTACCACTGAGCCACCTTCCCAGCCCTATTTTTAAAATATTTTTAAAATATTTTAAAATATTTTATCATTAAGTAGTTGTACACATGAGTTAGCATTCAATAAAGCAGGTTATGAGTACAATGCATCTTGATCAATATTGCCCTTCTCAACATTCTCACTAGGTTGTTCTTGTGTGTGTGTGTGTGTGTGTGTGTGTGTGTGTGTTTGCTTGTTTGTTTGTGTGTGTGTGTGTGTGTGTCTGTGTCTTGTGCTTGAACTCAGTCCTGAGTGCTGTCCTTGAGCTTTTGTGCTCAAAGCTAACATTCTAACACTTTTTAAGCCACATCTCCAATTCCTGGCTTTTTTTTGTCATCATAACCATCCCTGGACTTTTTGGGCACCTTAATTGGCAGGGATTTTTTCAGTAGTTAATTGAAGTCTCATGGACTCTCATGCCTGTACTACCTTTGAATCAGTATCCTCAGTTCTCATCCTCCTGAGTAGTGAGGATTATAGGTATGAGCCACCAGCAACATGCCACTAGGCTATTCTTAATCTCAGCTATTTCAGTTGTTTAGAAAGCTAAATATCTGTTGATTAAAAAAATAATTTAGTTAGAGGCTTGGTTAGAGCTTAGTAGCATATACCAGTAAAACTAGTACTTAGGAGGCAAGGTAGAAGAAGGATTGTGGTTTGGAGGTCAGGTTGGGCTCTATGCCAAGACTGTCTCAAAAATGTGATTAAGAATCTAGTTACAGTAACCAGTTTCATAATGCATAAATAGCTCCTGATATATATATATATATATATATATATATATATACACCAATGAGGTGATGCTTATATGATGTATAATACCAAATATTTCCCTGCCCACAGTGGATTATGCTAGGTATGCCAAATACTAGAAAGGCAATCTTTTGTTAAAACCTGTGACAATTCCATCTCCACTCAAAACACCTACCAAAGAGATGGCAGTCATTTATCCTAGCTCCTCAGAAGGCTGAGATCTGAGGATCTTTGTTCAAAGCCAGCCCGGGCAGGAAAGTCTGTGAGACTCTTAGCTCCAATTAACCATCAGAAAACTGGAAGTGGTGCTGTGGCTCAAAGTGGTAGAGCACTAGCCTTGAGATGAAGAGCTGAGGGACAGTGCCTAGACCCAGAGCTCAAGCCCCATGACCGCAAAAAAAAAAAAAAAAGGAAAAGAAAAAGAAAAGACAGATTTATACTGCCACTATTGAGGCAGAAGCTTCTGCCTGGAGGAAAAGATCCTTAAAAAGCAACCATAGGAAAGACCTGCTGTTTATTTCATTTTTTCCCATTGATTTATCCCTGGCAACCTCTGTCTTTGATTCTGGTACCCTGCATCTTGTATATACATTTATCTGATTTGGGGAAGGGAAGGGGAATAACAAAATGTGGAAAAAAGGACACAGGATGACTCACTGCAACAATGATACTCACAAGACAGTATGTTGGAAATGACAACTTTGGGGGGTGGGTGAAGAGAGGGGAAGGGAAGAGATAGTGGGAAGAAAACAAAGGA
This sequence comes from Dipodomys ordii, assembly GCF_000151885.1. Classification (NCBI taxonomy): domain Eukaryota; kingdom Metazoa; phylum Chordata; class Mammalia; order Rodentia; family Heteromyidae; genus Dipodomys; species Dipodomys ordii. Next base: position 8,889,229 of record NW_012267310.1, on the reverse strand, counting down.
GGGGGTAGCAGTGTTCTGACAAGAAATGTACTCATTACCTTATTCATGTAACTGCAACCCCTTTGTATGCATCTTTACAATAATAAAAGAAACAACCATAATTGTGTATAATTTTCAAATGTACAATCCAGGTTTTTGTCTATGAACTTATTTCTCATTGTCTCTCACTAGACACTTAATACTTCCTGTATTCATCTCAGACTTCTGATAATTCTCTATACAGGCCATGTTGTGTCAATTCTCTGAGATTGTCCCTTTCTTGTATCTGCCCCTAGTTTCTTTACTTGGTTCATTCCTAGTTACACACTAAGAGTTTACTTAGGTATGATTTCTCTAAAATATTTCCTCCAATTTCATACTCAGCCCATCCTGACTGACAGTTCACTTTACATTGTTTTTCCTTCACGAATAGATCTTAGTGTCTAGGTTATTATCTTTCTTCTTTCTTTCTTTCTTTCCTTCTTTCTTTCTTTCTTGTAATTAAGATGTCTGTTGGAAGACTCTGGGTAGGAGTGACTTAAGTAAGGCAAAGTCTAACTCTTGATTAGAGGATAAACCAAATGTCAGTGACAGTGATATGTTATAACTAGATTAGGGGTCCAAGTATCTAGTCTACTCATCTTTTTTTCTCATCTTTTTCCCTCCCACCTTCCTCCCTCTGTCCTCCCTCCCTCCCTCTCTTCTTTCTTGTTGCTTTCTTGCTTATTCACTTTCTGGCTTTCTTTCCTTCCCATTGTCAAGGTTTGAAGTCAGAGCCTTGAGCTCACTCACCTTTCTTGCTTGACTGGTGCCTCAGTACTCAATCAGACTAGCTTTTGTTGGTTTATTGGAGATGGAGCCTTATGGACTTTTATGTCCAGGCTGACTTGGATCCAACAATCTGGATTTCAGCCTCTCTGAGCTAGGATTGTAGTCCTGAGCCAGTGCAACCTGATTGCTCTTCAGTCTTAAATAGACCAATGATATCCTCTTTGGTATCAGACAAGTCACTGGCCTTTAGGTTTTTAGCCTATACTACCTTACTTGGAATGTAATATGCTCTGCTAGGAGTATTGCTATATTATTATTGAAGTATATCTTTCAAATTTTAGGTTAGCTTTTTAGAATCAGATAAAAGTTGTCATATCTATTTAGAAATTGTGTTATATGTTCTTTTAGCCTTAGCTTGTTACACTGATAATATGAGTCATTTTAGTCTACCTAAATATTCCCAAATGGTATATATGTTTTCCAATATAAATGTTACTGACAAGGTAAAAGTTGAAGTAGTTTCCAAATTCTTCTATTTAAATTCAACTCTTTCAATAAATAGAATTTTTGTGTGTGTGTGTCAGTCATGGGGTTTGAACTCTGGGCCTGGGTGCTGTCCCTCAGCTCTTGCTCAAGGCAAGCACTCTACAACTTGAGCCACAGCACCACTTCTGGTTTTTTGGTTGTTTATTGGAGATAAGAGTCTCAAGGACTTTCCTGCCCAGGCTGGCTTTGAACTGCAATCCTCAAATCTCAGCCTCCTGAGTAGCTAGGATTATAGGTGTGAGCCACTGATGCCCAGCTAAATAGCATGTTAAATGAGAGAAAATCACTGCAACATCTCTCTAGTTTTGGATTTTCACATAATTAAAAAATCACATGAGATAAAAAGCTTTTAACTTGAATTGGTTCCAAGACTATTTACTAAATTAGATGATAATACAAGTCCTGGCTTAAACATTAGGACTTGAACTACAGAAATATATTCAAGAAAATGGACATATATGGTGGCAAATGATAAATTCCAAATTAGTTTTAACATCGCTAAAATTCTCTCTTCTTTTAAGCAGATATTCTTGTACCTAGTGAGACCAAATGATGGAATTTCTATCTCATAACAATGAAAAACATCTTAGCTTTTAAAGGAAGTGAGATACTAAAGAAAGATTCATTGTGTTTAGATGGGTTAAGATGCCTTGAACACATGAACTGGCACATTGAATTTTAACTACTATCTACATGTACTTAAAGATAATAAAATAAAATAGCTGTGCACCTATGGCTCATGCTGAGATCTGAGGATCATGGTTCTAAGCCAGCCGGGGAAGGAAAGTCTATGAGACTTGCATCTCCAATTCACCACCAAAAAGGGAGAGGTAGAGCTGTAGCTCAAGTGGTAGAGCACAAACATTGAACAAAAAAAGGTCAGGGACAGTGCCCAGGTCATGATTTCAAGCCCCAGGACCAATACAAAATAAAATAAAATATTCCTCATAACATTAAGTTTTTAAAAACATAATAGCATGGTAGGATAATATATGCTTTCTGAGCATCTACAAAAGTTATTTATAAACTGCAGTATTTATAATCTATCTTCCTTTCTTCTATTTCCAAGCAAATTAGTGGGAGAAACAGCTATACTGTTTGTGTGTGTGTGTGTGTATTTATGTGCATCTTTTTAAAAACATTTAGGATGACTTAAAAGATTCTGAAAGACATTTATAACCAATTCTATAATACAAATAATAGTTTTAGTTGTATCAAGCAAGAGATAAAAAACTTTTAGGGTAAGGCTTGTATACATACAGAAAGGTATTTTATATTGAAATAAAAAAGTGAAAATTGTGGGCAGAGAAAACTAATTTCATGAAGTTGACTTTCACAGAACTTAAAAAAATCAAACTTAGATGTATATGATAATGGTAATAAAAAAGTGCTTCAATTACTAAAAATATAACTCTATAATTCATTCTTTTTCATTCATACATTCTTTGTCTTTGCTGCAACTGTATGAGGAATTTTATAGTTTTGCAGAACACTCTCGAGTGAAAGGAACATTTAGCCTAAATCCAAAATTAAAGCTTTTATTTGGTGAAAGCATTAAACCCTGCTGGATGGATGAATGTTACAAAGCTCTTTTTTTCTTAGCCTTTGGCAGTGAAATAGAAGATCTTTAGAAGGACTGAAATTGTCACTATGGATCTGAGGGACACCTCTTTTTATTCAAACCTGGGGTCAACTGCAGTCTTCTTTGGAGAATTTAAAGACTTTCTAGTCTTTATAGAATGTACCATGGGGGGTGAGATGAGGCAAAGAATTTTGAATACAAGAACTAACTTCATGTGCTACGATTAGAGTCTTTTAAATGCAAAGGCCAATAGGCCAAGATCTATTTACTTCAATGAAAGTTAACTGTAATAGCATATACCAAAGTCTAGGGGCTTTTTTGGTATCTGTCAACTGAAAATTTGTATTACTTGGTTTTTCCACAAAAGCAATTGAAAACAAATAGTCTCCCCAGTGATTCTGACAGTGAAATAGTCTAGAAACATTTCCAAATTAAAAAAGAAAGATGGAGTAACTTTCGCATTTTCACATGTTCTATAAAAGTTAATTGCTTTAAAAATTGAGGATCTGAGTCTAGCTAAAAAATATAATACCTTCAATTTAACAGATTACCTCACTAATTATACATGTGCTTTTTATGTCATAAGCCGACTTAATATACTTTCACATCGTGTGTGTGTGTGTGTGTGTGTGTGTGTGTGTGTGTGTGTGTGTGTGTAGATGTGTCAGTATTGGTAGTTGAACTCAACAACTCTTATTATCAATCATGCCTTTTCCTTCAGAACTGCCATCGTATAACTTGAGCCCTATCTCCAGTCCAGGTTTTTTTGCTAATTAATCGGAGATAAAAGTCTTTTCTGCCTGGGCTGGCTTTAAAAGTCAATCCTCAAATCTCTGGAATAGCTAGGATTATAGGTGTGGCTTACTGGAACCTGGCTAGGACTTAGAATTTAATATAGAGTTTCTGAGCATCTATAAAGGGTTCCAGGTTATTTATAAGTGTGTCAGGTTATTTGTAAACTACAATGGAAAATACAAGACTTTTCAGGCCTTCCTAGTCGTTGGGGCAAAAGGCACATACACAGATAACTAGAATCAAAGATACATTTAGAAACATGTCTAGGTTATTGTAAGTCCATTTGTCAGAGAGAGCAACGGTTCCTACCTTAAGCTCTCACTTCAATCACTTATGTTCCCCAAGCCTCTCCTTCCCTAGTGCTCCAAACCAACTATATAACTTCAAGGGAGCACTAAAGCAAAAAGTATGTAATAAGGAAGCTGCTGTAGGGTTCACCTGGCTAATTCCCTTGGGTACAGGCTTAAACACTACCTCTGTTCAATTCTGTCCAACTTCTCCTCTCACTTGGATGCCTGAGGTTCTCATGAGTTAAAAGAAAGAGTGGAGTGGGGGCTATAGGTGCTCCTCTAAGGAGAGAGGGTCTCCACAGACATATCACAGTGAGGGTACAGCTGGACAATTTGGACACTGTGTGTGGATACGGGGGCTATCTCCCTCTGTCCACTGTCGTAGTCTTACCTCTACCACCTGTGGAATTTTGTCTTCCCCATTTATCAGATTTACAGACATGAGAAGGCAGCTCTGCCTTCTACAGTTCTCTAGAGCACAAGGAGCCACTGTCTTGACTTGTGGTTCACATATGCAAAACAGACAAGCATGCGCGCAGATCATTGCTGACTCCATGATCACATCAACGGCTGTTACTCTCCCAAATTAAGCTCTCATCTTACGGTGCCAGACACCTCTTCCTTTCAAGGACCTAGGACCAAGGATACAGCTTACAAGTTCCCCTTGCCAGAGAGAGAGTGTGGGGAGAGGTGGAAACATTCATTTGGCCAGAAGATCTTTAGTACTGGGTTTAAAACAAAGCTGTAGATGGATTCTTTGGGGAGGGCCCACTGGAGTTGGAGCCTCTCCCACTCCACTACCTATTCCACAGGCTCTCCTCAAAGAATATGAGCCATCCCATCCAAGGACTTCAGACGAATACTTTGATTCAGAGCTTCTGCTGAATTAGAGGAGGGCTGAGAAAAGGGCAAAAGCAACAGTCTTCCCAGAGACATTCCAGGGATCAGGGTCAAGTGCAAAGGAGAAGTTAGATTATTTCCAGTTTCTCTGCATTTGGGGGTGAGGGCATTTCTCTGTTCAAATTCAGGGTGTTACCTCCACCACATACTGAGCTTGAGCAACCTGCAGCCCTTAGAAAAAGGCTCTGACTTCTAGGTTTTTCTAAGTTAAAGAGTACATTTTCCTGAGTAAATGGCAAGGAGAACAGAACGAGGATTCAGCTAGATTATCCTGAGGGCTCTACTTCAGTTTTCACCTGGACCCTTTCCATTACCCATGGCCAATTCTCCTCCAAAGACCTCAGACCAAATCTGAATTCCGAGAGTCTACTTCTGGGAACACTGGTTGTAGGGAGGGTTTGGAGCACTTACCTAACTAGCAATATCCATGAGCAGAAGGAGGAGAGCAGGTACTGCTTGGATCATCTCTTTCCATCTCTAGCAACTGCTTTCCTATCCCGACTTAATGTTGTCTTAAAGAAAACCTTTTGATTTATTTTCCTCTACTTTTTATTACCACCAATTAGTTATGGAGGGGATTTCATTTTGACATGTCCATAGATGCCTATATATATATATATATATGTATATATATATATATATATATATATATATACACACACACACATATATACTCCTTCCAATGCTCTCTCTCATCTCCCCTCCCCATGGTGCTGCTGGCTAATAACTACCTCCTCAGCCATAGAAGTTTATTTAGTAAAGGATCAATAGAGCCTGAGTGGTAAAAATAGTGAGTAGAGCAATACTAGGTTACTGACAGCAGGGATCTTTTCCTTGAAACTCTTGAACACATAGGCCCATACAAAAGAGATGCCTTGCCTAAATTTTCTAAGTAATGTAAGTATCTGGTTTAATCCCCTAAGTATGTTGATTTGTGATGCATTTCACTTTCAAAGTGCTACTAGATAAAACTCACACAGTGATGTTTGTTTTAAAATAATATAGATCTATTGTAGAAAATCTGGAAGATACAGAAAAATACAAAGGGTGCACAGCTAAATTATCCCACTAAGCAGAAAATATCACATTAACATTCCAGTGTGCTCTTTTCTTTGTTCTAAATTTCCTCTCCTATTTATTGATTCATTTGCTCAATAATTGAGTAACTAGTTAGCAACCTTAGCTACACATTTTAATCACCTGAGGTATTAAAAAATAATTATGCCTGTCTATTATACCCTCAAGGTATTCTAACTCAATTGTCTGAGGTAATACCTGGGCATCATGGTTTTTAACATTCTCTTTAGAGTGAGAACTACTGATTGATTAGCTTCTATGACATCTCAGATACCACTTTGGCATAGAAATGCAGTAATAGAAAAGTAGAGTCCCTCAAAGATCTTATTTAGAGGCAGACATATAAATGATCAATTTCAATAACCTAAAATGGAAGACCATAGTCCTGGGTTTTTAACTCAGAGCCCTATGCTTGACAGACAGACACTCTTAACGCTTAAGCCCTTTTTTGTTACTTTTGGAATAGGAGACCCAGTTTTTGTCCAGGCTGGCTTATGGACCTGGATTCTCCCATTTATGTTTTCTGCATAGTTGGCATGACAGGACACCTTACTGTGCCCAGTTTTTTTAAATTGGATAAGATGGGATCACATTAAATTTTTACCACAGCTGGCCTAGAAACTCTATACTACTGATCTCACCCTACACAGCTGCTAGGTTCACAAGTGTGAGTCACTCTGCTCAGCTCTTCATCCCTCCTTCTAACTCAGGGGACCTTGGGATTCACAATCTTGGGCTCCCTGGATGGGGAGAGGGCAGAGCTCTATGAGTGATTTTGGTAATACAGGAGCCCAGAAAGATAATAGAGTAACCAAACACACCCCTCCAGTAAACAGTTCCCAAATATTCCAGCTACATCCCCAGAGTTAACCTTGTAAAAGATGTCATTTCCTCAGGGAAAAACACTTAGCCCTCCCCTAACGTCTACTTCAGCCTCTGGTGACCACAGAGACAAGCCTTAGGTGACTTGGAGAGGAAAGACCTTGGCTCTGTTAAGGGTAAACTAGTGCAAGCACTTTGGAAACCCATATGGAATTTCCTCAATGAACTAAAAATAGAACTACCTTACAACGCTGGCCTCATTTCCAGGACAGTCACCCAATAATCCACTTGTACCACTGTTGATAGCATTTTACCCAAGTCAGGCCACATCTCCACAACCATCATCAACTCCTACCTTCAACTTCAAGGGACTTGAGAGTAGCAGCCTTGTTCCTTGGAGAGAAGAGGTACAAACGTGAGAGGGCCAGTTACACATGGAAGGTGAATATAGGAAGACCCATGGATGTCCTGGGGGCCTACAAATTCAGGTCAGTATGGCCATCCCTCATCCACACATCCTTGTATCTTTGGTACCTTGGGGTTCTCTGTCTTGGACATCTATCTTTGCAGTGGAGGGGCTAGGCTCTGTAGGTGCAGCTGAGAGTGGTTTGTGGGTGGAGTCCTGAACCCAGTGACAGTTGATCACATATTCTACTGGCACGAGCACACGAGAGAGTGCAAGGTGGAAGAAAGGTGCAGACTGATTGTTTCAAGGCCGTACATTGTCCATTGGGGATGTGGCTCCGTATAACTCTCTACTTGAGAGCCCCGCCAGTCCATCCAAGTACCTCAGACCTAGAGTGAACCCCTCAGGTAAGAAAGTGGTAGGGCGGCGTGCGGTGGGGAGGGGTAGGCCACAAACCTTTGGTGGGTAGGCCTCAAGGTGCAGAGATACCCCATTTTCCTCAGCTAGAGACTCTCTGGTGGGGGAGAGATAGGGGGAGGGGTATGATGGGGGAGGGGTGGTCTGGGAAACTTGTGGCGGTTATGCCTCAAGGCACAGAGATCACCACAAGATTGAAACCTATATCTGGGAACCCTATATCTGGTGGGGGATTCCCTTGGCCCTCCTCCAGGTCTTCCTCCCAGTTGCCTCTCTACTTCTCCAATGCCCACTGGCATACATGTGTTCAGCCCTACAAATGCTTCTTGAACAGACACTTTTTTTTTTGTCCATCATGGGGCTTGAACTCTGGACCTTGTCCCTCAGCTCTTCAGCTCGAGGTAAATGCTCTACCACTTGAGCCACAGTGCCACTTCCAGTTTTCTGGTGGTTTATTGGAGATAAGAGTCTCACGGACTTTCCTGCCTGGGCTGCTTTGAACCACGATCCTCAGATCTCAGCCTCCTGAGTAGCTAGGATTACAGGTGTGAGCCACCAGTGTCAGGCCGAACAGACACTTCTTGAGGAAGGAAGTACAGAAGGCTAATCAATGCATGAATAAATGCTCAAAAACCCTAGCTTCAAAGGAAATGCAAATCAAAATGACATTGAGATTCAATCTCACTCTAGTCAGAATGGCCATCTTCAAAAACTTCAAAAACAAATGGTAGCGAGAATGACATCTTATACACTCTTGGTGGGAATGTAAACTAGTGCAAGCACTATAGAAACCCATATGGAATTTCTTCAATGAACTAAAAATAGAACTACCTTACAATCCAGGGATTTATTGGGCATTTATGCAAAGGAATTTAAGTCAGGATATAATAGTGGCACCAGCACACCCATATTCATTGCAGCACTATTCACAATAGCCTATATATGTATATACACATGTATATATATGCATATATTTCATTATAGTACAGTACAGTATATGTATGTGAAAAATACCATCATGAAGCTCCTTTGAGCAATTAACATGTATGTTAGCTAAACTGAGTATTGTGAACTTAAAACATGTCTTGTTTGTGGGTATCAGTGAGAGGGGAGGGGAATGGACAAACCAAGAAGGTGAAGGAGGGTGAGTATGATCAAAACACTTTCTGTACATGTATGAAGACAGAACAATGAAACTTGTTATGATTGCTTTGAGAAGGAGACAATGGAGAGTTATGGGAGGGGTGTTGCATCTATGGACATGTCAAAATGAAGTACCCTTGTAGTTGATTGCAATATTTATAAAGGAAACTTCTGATGTCTGTGGGTGTGTATAGTGAGTGCAGAGGACAGAGCAATGCAAATGGTATTGATACCATGAAAGTAGACTGTGAGGAGGTTCCCCACACAGACAGAGCATCCCTAAATATTACAGGGGTATCCTTGCCATTACCTCAGCAACCTGAAATCACATTTCATCTGGCAAGTGACCTCTCCCTCCCCCTAATCTCCTTCTAACTGAAGTGACACTGGTGTTTTTAGTCTTGGACTGAGATCCTTGGATCAGAGGTTCTGGGTTCTGTGGGGTTATAGATGAGATGACAGAAGAGAAATTTCTGACATCAAAAAAATGTACCACAAATAATTCATCTGCATCACTATTTTCAGCCCTGCACCAAGAGTTATGTGCTCAAGTGACCAGTCCACATCTCCATGTGCTTTGGCCACAGGGACCCTTGAAGTGGTAAGCTTGGGCTCAGTACTTAGGGAGAGGAGAGGCTCTAGAGTTTAGGATGGAGAAAGGAGCCATCTTTGAGACACTAGAGGGCGCCGCAGTAACCTGGACTGGTGTCTGTTGTTCTCTTTGGCGCCTCTCAGGAGGCTTCCAGTCTGCAGAGCGCCCTCTACTGTCAAGGGGCCGCACACATCGGACGATGGGCATGGATGTGGGAGAAATGGAGTGAGGCAACTAGGAGAAAGACCTGGAGGAGGGCTGAGTGAGTCCCGCACCAGACATATAGGGCTCCTTAATGTTCTACTTTCAATCTCATGGTCATCTCTGTCTTGAGGCATAACTGTCATAGGTTCCTGGACCACGCCTCCCCCATCCTGCCCCTCCACCTATCTCTCCCCCAACCACACAGTCTGTAACTGAGGAAAATGGGGTATCTCTTCCTTGAAACATATCATCACACTTTCACGGCCCACCCCTCCCCGACCCCGCCTCTCCCCCACTGGGGAGCCTTTCGATGCATAAAATGGAGTATCTCTGCACCTTGAGGCCTAGCCACCAAAGGTTTGCCGCCTGCCCCTTCCCCACCTCACCCCTCCCCCACCGCCGTGCTTTTCTACATCCTGAGACATATCGCCACATGTTCGTGGCTCCCCCTACCCCCACTGCGCCCCTCCCCTACCACACCCTTACCTGAGGGGTTCACTCTAGGTCTGGAATACATGGATGGACTGGTGGGGCTCTTTGAAAGCCAGGTTTGCCCAGGTACAAGTAGAGTTATACAGAGTTGCATCCCCAATGGGCAATGTATGGCCTTCAAAAAATCACTCTGCACCTTTCTTCTACCTTGTACGCACTCATGTGCTCATGGGCCCACGCACTAGAGACCTGCTTCTCAACCTGAGCTCCTCTTCTGTGTCGTGAAACCAACCAATCAGAGCCATCTTCTCATTTATGCTCTTCTGATACCAGTGGGACTAGGAAATGGAAAGGTTGGAAGTCTGTGATTGGCTGATGTAAGACTGTGTGTGTGTGTGTGTGTGTGTGTGTGTGTGTGTGTGTGTGTGTGTGTGTGTGTGTGTGTGTGTGCGCGCGCGCGCGCGCCAGTACTGGGGCTGGAGCCAACAGTCTGGGCACTGTCCCATAGATTTTTCCACTTTACCTCTGAAGCCACAGCTCTACTTCCGGCATTATTTTTTTTTCTGGTTAATTTCTGCCCAGCTTGGCTTTGAACAGCGATCAGCCTCCTGGGTTGCTACAATTGCAGCCACCTGCACCCAGCAAGGTGAGACTCTTGAAAGAGGAAGTCCAATCCCCTTCCATAGAGGATCCCAAAATACTCCAGCTACACCTGTTCTTTTAACGCTATGTGCAAACATGTATTTCAGCTGAGTGCCCATGCCCCTCTTGCCTCCCAGTTTATAACTAGTGAATCATAATGTTTTCATCCTTATTCTGAAATCTCTGCAAGGCTGAGGGATCAGGCTCTGAGATTGGTCCAGTTGAGTAAAGACCATGTTCAAAGGGAAGCCATTCCCTGATGAGACCCCAAATATTCCTCCTGCACCCTATTTTTAGCCTTGCAACCTGTGCATGTGTGCAGGTGAATGTATTCACCACTTCCTAATCCCTCTTCTGCCACCAACCCTGGGAGAAACAGAACTGGAGATGATTGGTTCAATGAAAACTTAGTTTGAAGAGAGGACTCACTCTCCTTCTCAGATAGAGAGACCCACAGTCATCAGCACCTCTTCTGTTATCTGGGTGACCAGGAACACATTGGCTCTTGAAGGGTCCAGGTGAGATCAGAGGTTAAAATCAGAGGATGAGCAGAAGTTCCATCCCTAGGTAGAGAGTCCTGAAATTACTGCACCACTGTGGTCAACACTGAAGGGTGGGGGTCCAAGTGGGGGCCAACACCCCCACCCATTCCTTCTCCCTTCCTTTCCCCTTAACAGGTCCTGGGATTAATAGCCCTGATCTGGAAGTCCTTTCAGGAGAGTGTCCTGGGCTTCATGAGGGGTTCAAGTATCAGCAAAGTGTAGACAGAGAAGCTACTGCCCCCAAGATCCTGAAAGGTCCCTGAAGAATTTAGGGCAATCCTGTTATCAACCCTTTACAGATGGGCTTCTGCTCAGGTGAATGGCCTCAAGATACTTCCATTTCTATTGATCTTAGGGGAGCCTGGATTTCTACCCTTGTAATGCAGTCCTTGGAGGGTTGATTTTCAGGCAATATAAATGTTTGTGGTATAGCTTAGGGTGGAGAGAAGAACCACATCACCCACTGATAGATGGTCCCACAGTAATCTAATGAATCCCTTCTGTCATTTGTCACATGTGGTTGATTAGTCAGTAGAATGCCCCTTTATATCCCTTGGCACTGAGAGCCTTGTTGCAAGATCTGAAGGTCTGAGGATTAGAGAAGCCTCCGCTCTGTGAGTGGTAGAGAGGAGACAGGAAGTGCCCCCCTTCCAGACAGTGGTTCTAGGAATAATCAAACTGAACCCCTACTTTCATTCCTGAGCAAAGGACATGTAGGCAACTTGTCAGGTGAGCTTGCTTCTCTTTTCCCCAATTGTCCTTCATTTGTTTTCTTTTTAATCCTTTGTGACCTGTAAACTCGGGGCCTTGTGTTTATTAGGTAGGCATTCTACCACTCTAGGTACTTCCCTAGTCCTTCTTTCTTTCATTACTTTTCAAGTAGGATCTCACTTTTTGTTCAGCATGGCCTGGATTTGAGTCCTCATAATTATGTTTCCCACATAGCTTGTATGACTGGGCAAACCAGCACACCCAGCTCATTAAAATGGGGTCTTGATCAATTTTTGCTCAGGCTTGCTTTGAATTATGGTCCTCTCAATCTCAGATTGGTGAGTAGGTAAGTTAATGTGGGCAGGAGTCATTGCGTCTAGTTCCCCACCACTATTTCTATCTCAGGGGACCTTGAGGCCTTGGTCTAAAGTTTTTGGAGGGGAGATGCTCAATCTCTGTGAAATGGTCAGGTAAGTGAAGGCTTCAGATAGTGAGCAAAGGAGGCTCCACCCCCATGTGGAAGGTACTCAAATATTCTACCTATATCCCTGAGGCTCTGCATTGAGTCATATACTAAGGAGAGCACCCCATACCCTTCCCCCAATTTGTACTTCAGAATCTGGTGACCATGGAGACAGGACTTGTACTATGTAACTTAGAGAGGATAGGCAGTGAGTCTAAGAGGGGTCTAGGGGAGAGGAAGAGTTGAATGAAGGATACCCAAACCCAAGTAGAGTATCACAAAATATTCCATCTGCATCACTATTGCCATCCCTGCATCTTGGAAGTCAGGCCAGCCCTCCCCCTCCATTTCCCTACATTAATCTAACCCTAACCCACCTACCTAACCCTAACCATCCCCTGGAGGTACCATGGGAGTAAAAACCTTGGTCTTGGGGTTCCTGGATATAAGAGGCACTGATACACTGTTAGGTCTACAAGTGATCAGAGAAGAAGCAGAAGCAGTCCTGACTGAGTGGAGAGTCCTCAAAAATCCATCTATACCCTTGTTCTCAGCAATACTCTAGAGGTGAAGGGTCTGCTCTTTCTATACCCTCTCTTACTACAGGGGACACTGACAGACATAACCTAGATCTGAAGACCTTGGTGGGGAAAGGACCATGCTCTATAACTTAGGCTCTATTTTTTTTGGGGGGGGGTTGGTTGTGGGGCTTGAAATCAGGGCCTGGGTTCTGTTCCTGAGCTTTTCGTTTTTGCTCAAGGTTAGTGCTCTACAATTTTTGGCTACAGCACCACTTCTGTTTCTTTTTTCCTCTGGTGGTTAATTGGAGATAAGAGTCTCAGAGACTTTACTGCCCAGGCTGGCTTTGACCTGTGATCCTCAGATCTCAGCTTCCTGAATAGATAGGATTACAGGCATGAAACACTGGTGCCTGACTATAATCCGGGTTTTATAAGGGCCTAAGTGACAAGGTATAATATAGCGGGGAACCATCTCCCCTTTAATCAAGAGACTCATAACAATCTAGCTCCAGCACTGTTGTTAACCCTGCACCCAGGGGCATGAAGTAGGACCAGCCTCACAAGCACTCTTCATTCTCCACTACTTTGGCCTCAGAGGCCCTGTAGTTAAGAAGCCTTCTTCTGAGGTACTTGGATGAGAGAGGCCTGGGCTCTTGGAAGGTTCCAGATGAGAGCCTAGGGAGTGAAATGGAATCCCTGTCTCCAGGAAGATAGTCCCCAAATAATCCAGCTGCATCCTGTAGTCATCCTTGAATTTGAGGGAATTATATCAGGTTTATCCCCTACTCCTAGCACCTCTTTACTGTCTCAAGGAACTCTTGGAATAACAACCTTGCCCTGGGGCTCTCAAGGAGAGGCCTTGGCCCTCTCAGAGTTGGAGGTTAGAGCTTAAGGTGAAGGGAACTTGCACCAGATAAAGCGACCCAAAATAGTCCAGCTGAACCCCTGTTGTTAGCCCTGAATGTGGGAGCATCTACTCAAAGACAGTGATCCCATTGCTTCAGGGAATCCAGGAACTTAAGCCTGGATCTGAAGTCTGCGGCGTTAAGTGGAGAGAGGACCTCTGCAACTGGAGGAGCTGAGAGCCTGAGGGTAGACAGAGATATCTCCCACCCACATGGAGGGTCCCCAAGTAACTCCGTGGAAGCCCTGTTATCAGCTCAGCACTGGTCAGTAGCATCTAGGTAGATTAAGGACTGCACTTGTCCCCATCCGTTAGTAATGGCATAGAGTTATAAGTCTTAGGTTAGTTATAAGTCAGTCTTAGGTCCCTAGAGGGGAGATATCCAGGCACTAGGAGTTCCATGTGAGAGCTTAGTGTGGAGAGGGAAAACACTCTCAACTCTATAGAAAGATTCCCTCCCCCCCCCAAATCTCTCTGCACAGATTTTATTGTTGTTGTTTTTATTTTAGCTATTTATGTATTTATTTTTGCACATGTGGGCTTCTATTCAGGAGAGTCAGAGACTTCTGTCCTCTACAAGTCTACATGGTAGAAAGGTCTCAGATTTGGAGAGATAGAGATGAGTCCCTGAGGATGGCTGGGGGAAGCCCTGCTGTGGTGGCCCCCCAACTGGCTCACTGGTGATGGAGATAATGTCTTCATAACCTTCTGCCTGCATTAGCCTAGAAATGTGATCTGTCTGACCTCACTTTGTGAGAAGCTAGCTTTCCATGTATGAGCTACCATGCCCCAGCCTCTACCTCTTCTTCTGAGGGGACCCTGGAAGTAACAGCTTTGGTCTGGGGCCTTTAGAGGACAGATGCCAGGATTCTGTGATGGGTTCTGGTGGGAGTAGCTCACGAGAAGAGGAAGCCATGTCACCAGTGCAGAGGTACCCAATAATCCATTTGTACCCTTGTTTTCATTCCTGTGTCAGGGGCCACTCGGTTGACTAAATACACTCGCCTTCACTTACCACAACCTTGTAGCAGAGAGGACCTTGAGTCCTATCTTAGTTTGAGATCAATTTTTAGGGGAGAAAACAGGGCTGTACATATGATTAGGTGAGAGCTTGTGAGGGAGAGAGGAACACCTCCCACTCAATTAGGGATCCAAGATAGTCCAATCGGACCAATTGTAATCAGACCATCACATGAGGGCATCTCCTCATGAGAGGGCTCTCTTTAGCTCCACGGAATCCTGGGAGTCAAGCCTTGCTCTGAGGTTTTCAGTACAGCTGAATGGGGACCCATCTCTGCATGAAATGAAGGTAAGAGCCTCAGAGTGGACAAAAGAAGTCCCACCCCCTCTCAGTTAGAGGGTGCCCTAACAATACATTGGTAGTATTAACAGGTCCTGTTTTGATTGAGATCAACTGAAATGCTATGGTGTAGGTAGTAATGTATGTAGTAAAGCACTTGTCTGAATGGATGGACTTTTTTAGTTTGAAGATAAACTTACGCCTCTTTATTGATTGATTGATTGATTGATTGATTTGCCAGTCATGGGTCCTGAACTCTGGGCCTGGGCGCTGTCCCTCAGCTCTTCAGCTCAAGGCTAGCACTCTACCACTTGAGCCACAGTGCCACTTCCAGCTTTTTTCTTTTTGCTTATGTGGTGCTGAGGAATGGAACCCAGGGCCTCATGCATGCAAGGCAAGCACTCTACCACTGAGCTACTTTCTCAACCCCTTTATTTTTTTACTTTGCCAGTCATGGGCCTTAGGTGCTGTCCCTGAGCTCTTCAAGGCAATCGCTCTACCACTTGAGCCATAACACCACTTCCCATAGTTGTTCTTTGTTATCATCTATATAAGCAATCAGGATTAGAGTAATTAACATTTTCCCCTTTCCCACTGTCTTTCTTAAAGGTTTGAAATGATTTACAATTAAAATTATATGTCACCCTCCTAAATCTTTTTTAAAATATATAAATTTATATTGTAAAGATACTGTACTTAAGGGTTACAGTTACATGAGCAAGGTAATGACTACATTTCCTATCAAGCATTGTTACCCCCTCCTTTGTTTTTCCCTACCATCAATTCCCACACCTTTCCAACATGAGTTGTAAAGTTCATTTTCAACATAGTGTCTTGTACATCTTATTGTTACAATGGGTCAACCTGCATCCTTGTTTCAGCATTTTGTTATTTCCCTTCCCCTCCCCAAATTAGAAAATTGTATATACAAGAAAGATGCAGGGCACTGGAATCAAATACAGTGCAAACAGGGTTTTTCCTACCATGGGGGAAGAACATACAAAAGAAACAAAAACATCACATAATACATTATAAGTACATTAAAACCTTGGGCTAGGAAGATAAAACCTTGGGCTGGGAAGGTGGCTCAGTGGTAGAGTGCTTGCCTTGCATACATGAGGTCCTGGGTTCGATTCCTTAGCACCACATAAGCAGAAAAAGCCGGAAGTGGTGCTGTGGTTCAAGTGGTAGAGTGCTAGCTGAAGAGCTGAGGGACAGTGCCCTGGCCTAGAGTTCAGGCCCCATGACCAGCAAAAACAAACAAACAAAGAAAACCCCAAAACCTTTTGTGTACTTATCTTGGGATTCATTTCGCTTAGCATCATCTTATATGGCCATATGTACATAGCTTTTGACCTTTTCTGCTTGTCCTAGACATATTCTAGTTATTGCAAATAAGGGAAACCATGGAACCTATGTTTCTTTGGGCCTGGCTTACTTCGCTTAATATAATTTTTCCATTTCCTAACAAATGGGGCAATGCCATTCTTTCTGATGGCATAGAATTCCATTATATGTGTATGTGTATGTATGTGTGTATATGTATATATATATATATATATATATATATATATATATATACCACATTTTCTTATGAGATATATATAGATATATCTATATCTATATATATCTCACATTTTCTTGATCCATTCATCTACTGAAGGGCATCTGGTTTTGTTCCATATCTTAGCTATGGTGAATAATGCTGCAATAAACATAGCTGTGCCTGTAGCTTTAGTATGGCCTTATTTGTGATCATTTGGGTAAATGTCCAAAAGTAGGATTTATGGGTCATAGGGGAGCTCTATGTGGAGTCTTTTGAGGAACCTCCATACTGTGGTTGAACAATTTACACTCCCACCAACAAGGCAGTAGGGTTCCCTTTTGGCCACATCCCCTCCAGCACCTATTGTTATTCGATTTCTTTTTTAATATATTTTTATTGTAAAAATACTGTACAGAGAGGTTACAGTTACAGGAGTAGGGTAATGAGTACATTTCCTATGGAGCATTGTTACCTCCTTCTACCATCCCTTCCCTTCCCACCTCCCCAACTCCTCCCTCCCCCACCTTGATTATAGCCATTCTAACTGGGGTGAGGTGGAATCTCAATGTTATTTTGATTTGAATTTCTTTCTTTCTTTTTCTTTTTTTGTTGGTTGTGGAGCCTGAACTCTGGGCCTGGGTACTGTCCCTCAGTTCTTCAGCTCAAGACTAGCACTCTACCACTTGAGCCACAGTGCCACTTTGGGCTTTTTCTGCTTATGTGGTGCTGAGGAATCGAACCCAGGGCCTCATGCATGCAAGGCAAGCTCTCTACCACTGAGCTGTCTTCCCAGCCCCTGATTTGCATTCCTTTTGTGGCTAGAGAAATTGAGCATTTCTTCATGTGTCTATTGGACATCCTTCTTTCCTCTTCAGAGAAGTTTCTCTTTAAGTCTTTAGCCAACTTATTAATCGGGCAGTTATTTCTTTGAGGATTTGTTGTTGGGGGATTTAATTTTCTGAGTTCTAAGTATATTTTAGATATGAGACCTTTGTCTATTATATGGCTAATGAAGATCTTCTCCCAATCCGTGGGTTTTCTATTGATCTTGCTAGCTGTGTCCTTTGCCATGCAGAAGCTCTGCAGTTTCATGCAATCCCATTTGTCCAATGTTTCTTGGATTTGTTGTGTTCCTGGGTCTTTATTAAGAAAATTTCAGCCTGTGCCAAGGAGCTCTAGAATTTCTCCTATTACTTCCCGTAATGTTTTCAGAGTGTCTGCTTTTACTTCGAGGTCTTTGATCCATTTGGAGTTGATTCTGGTGCAGGGTGATATATAAGGATCTAGCTTTAGTTTTCTACAGGTGTTTAATTTTGCCAGCACCATTTACTGAAGAGACTGTCTTTCTTCCATTCTATTTTTTTTTAGCTCCTTTATCAAAGATGTGGTGGCTATAGGTCTGTGAGTTCATTTCTGGGACTTCAGTTCTATTCCATTGGTCTTCAGGTCTGTTCTTATGCCAGTACCAAGCTGTTTCGATTACTATGGCTTTGTAGAAGAGTTTGAAATCTGGTATTGATTTTCTTCTAGCACTATTCTTTCTGCTAAGGATTGTATTTGCTATTCGGGGTCTTTTATTATTCCATATGAATTTTTGGGTTGCTTCTTCTATTTCATTGAAGAATGAGGTTGGGATATTGATAGGTATTGAATTGAAACTCCTAAATCTTTAGCAGTCAAAAATGGAAATAGCAAAGTTTATTTGGAAACAGGCCAACTAAAAACAGTGAGGGCAAAATTTCATAATTTGAACCAAGAATCTTCATTACTATAATTGATATTAAAATTAGCTGGACTAGAGGACAGAAACTAATTATGAAGTGCTTTTACTTTATTGTTAGTTTTCAAAATGACAACATTTCTTCATTGTATACAAGACGATCTTTTGAAAATTTTCAATACAAATACTTCATGCAATGGCTAGATTGAACTAGTTAATCCTTTCATTGATTGCCTCAGTTATCATTTTGTGGAGAGAACATTTGAGTATTTTTAAGATTATATTGCTATGAACTATCTAATTAATATGTTGTACAATAAACGTGTTGAAATTGTTTTTCTTATTTAAGTGAAATACTGTGTCCTTTGACTCACATCTTTTATAAATCCCCTTGTACTGCCCCAACCTTAGACAATCATTATTCTACTAGAGCAATGAAGTTAGATACCTCAGAAGTTAGACCCTGTGATATTTGTCTGTCTGTGCCTGGTTTATTTCAGTTAATGTAATGTCTTCAAGTTTCTTACATGCTGTTGCAAATGAGAAGACTGAGGTTTGAAATCAGGATTTTGTGCTTGGAAAGAAGATATTCTTCCTCTTGAGACCTATCTCTGGACCTGGTTCCTGAACCTCCTGTTTATGCTTCTTAACAAAGCTTGGATGATTAGTATAGACTACGTATCCATTTTTTTTCTGTTGAGATATAGTAGAACATTTTTGTCCAGAATGGCCTGGCACTTCAATTATCCTGGTCTTAGCCTCTCATGTAGCTGGGATGATGGGTGTGTGCTATCACACTCAGCTATTGGTTGTGAGGGGGAATCTCTCAAACTTTTTTCTCTGCCTGATATTGGGTTGCTAACTTCCTGATGTCCTCCTGAGTAGCTAAGATCATAGGTATGAGCCACTGGTCCTAGGCAACAATAGTGGTTTTAAACACATTAGCAAGCTGGATGCTTGTGGTTCATACCTGTAATCCTAGTTACTCAGGAGGCTGAGATCTGAGGAATATAATTCAAAGTCAGCCTGGGCAGAAAATTCTAAGAAATTCCATCTCCAATTAACCAGCACAAGGCCTGGTTCTGTATATGTTCTAAATTATGAATTCAGTAATAGAAAGCATAGAGGTTAAAAAGAATCCACTTTCTGACCCTAAGTTTTTTCCAGTTTAGAAGGAAGCATGGGTTATGATTATGCCACCAGTGTATCCTGCTTTGTTAACTTCCTTGCAAAGTAAGAAAAGTAAGATCCCATTTCTCTTAAATGAGTGTCATGTACATAGTAACTTCGAGAACCACACTAAGCATTTCGTAAATGATGAAAAAACTGATTATTCAATTATGATCTGTTTATCTTATATAACTGGTTATAGTATGGCCAAAGATCACTGGCTCATAGATCACTAGGTTTTCTTCAATAATCCTACCTAAGGCTTTTCATGTCACTTCCAGTATATTTGTAGTGTATTGAGTAAAACAATGTCTGTCATATATTTTATGAGTTGTTTCTTAATTTAAAACGTTAGTTTTACTCTCTGGCTCTATGTGTTTGTATTTTATAAATTTTACATGCAAGTTGAAACATGCAACATTTTTCCTCTGTATTGATTTAGCGTAATGTTCTTCAGGTTAATTCACATTGTCTCAATTATAGGATTTCATTTGTTTTGCCATGGAATAATATCCCATTCCATAATATTCTACAACTTCCTTATATATTTATCCAAATCTTAGCACTTGAGTTGTTTTCATATCTTGGTTTTGGTGAATAATGCCCGTATTGTTTATTTAAAATTTGGTAAGATAGCAGATTTGAAACTTTATTTCTCCATACTGACAACTATCAATGGTGATGGATTTGATAATTAGTTCAGCTGTGATAATCACTACCAAGTGTGTACATTCATTGTATCACATTTTTATGCTTTGAATATATAATTTTTGTCAACTAAATATTGAAAGAGAAAGACACAGAAAAGTCACTCATATATAGCTCAGAAATGGAAAAAAAACAAAACTCAGGATTATTTCCTCAACAAAAACCAAAGAGAAAGAAAAGTACTCATGTTTTAGTGTTGGAAAATGGCATCACAACGCTACTATAAGATTTATAAAGCAGTTTATTTGTGAGCAGTGCAAGTAAATTGTTAACCTAGTTTTTGTTTTATACTGTAAAAGTGATATACTGAGGGGTTACAGTTACATAAGTAAGGTAATGAGTACATTTTTTTTGAATAATGTTACCCCTTCCCTTGTTTTCTCCGGTTTTCCCTCCCTCTCCCCAAGTTGTAAAGTTCATTTCCAACATGGTGTCTAGTGAGTATAGCTGTTGCATTGGTTCACCTTTTGTCCCACCATTTCTGTGATTCCCCTTCCTTTCCCCAAGTCATATAAACTTATATACAAGACAAAGGGTACCAAAATCAGAAACAGTGACCATGGGGAATAAACCAGAGGAGGAAAAAAAAGGCAAAAGAAATAACTTCAAACAGTACACTAAAAAAAGAAAAACAAAACAATCACAAAGAAATCTCTTGTTTCTGAATCATGGAGTTCATTTTGATTAGCATCATTTTATAAGGTCCTTATGTACATAGCTATTGGGCTATTGTGAGCCTCTGCTAGGACTATCCTAGGCATATAGTGATTATTACAAATGAGAGAAACCATAGAGCCTATGTTTCTTTTGGACTGGCTTACTTCATGAAATATGATTTTTTCCAAGTTTTTCCATTTCCTTAAGAATGGGGTTATGTCATTCTTTCTGATGGAAGCATAGAATTCCATTGTGTGTATATATATATTACATTTTCTTGATCCATTCCTCTACTGAGGGGCATCTGGATTGATTCTATGTAGTAGCTATTTAACCTAGTTTTAAGAAAGCAAAAGTTGATTTCACAAGTTGGCTCTTGTGAATAATGTGGCAATGAACATGAGAGGAGTGATGCTCCTTTAGTGTATTTATTTTCATTGCCTTAGGTAAATTGTAATCTATCAAGTGTGATTGCGAAGTTATGTGGTGGTTCTATGGTTTGCAGCTTCATATGGTGGCCACTTGTTTGCAATATATGCAAATTGTTCCCAGTGTGAAATAGTACCTTCACACATGTTAGCTCAGTATAGAATGTTGACATTTTGTGGAATACACACTTGTATTCACTAGCTTTAAGTAATTTGTAAAGTAAAGCAAATACATCATTAATAAATCTACCTGCAGTGGTGTATATCAGTATTGTTATAAACTGTACAAAATGGGCATATAGTTATGCATATTTATGGAAAAATGAAAGCAGTGATGTTTCATTACCTGAAATCAATTTGGTCACTCATCTTTAAAACATAATTTCATTAGAAGAATCAAGTTAATTTTTAAAACTTAAAAATGCTTCTAAGATTCATTTATTTGTTGCCAGCAGCTATCATTTTTGTTTCTCTTACTTATTGTAATATTCTTGTTTACTATTTTTTTTTTTGTTGGTTGGTCGTGGGGCTTGAACTCTGGGCCTGGGCGCTGTTTCTGAGCTCTATCAGCTCAAGGCTAGCACTCTACCATTTGAGCCACAGCGCCACTTCCATTATTGTAATATTCTTTAGCCTGGGAATGTGACTCAGTGGTAGAGTGTTTGACTAGTATGCATGAATTCAATCCCTAGTATGACAGGAAAAAAATGGATGGTGTGAACATTCCACAATTTTATATCCTGGTGTACATATACCAGATATTCTGTGAAGGTAAGGAATAGAGTTATTTGAGTTTTGAGTGTGGATATTGTAAGGTCTGCACAGGGACATCTCCCTACCTCTTGGCTAAGTTTCCTCCCAGTATCTGTTACCTAGGTAACTGGCAGACCTGGAAGCAGTCACTTTCCCCTCCTGGTAGGTCACATCCAGGGCCATCTCTGGTCACATGCCTCCCATCTAACCTTAGGAGGGTCCCAGGCCACACCTTTCCCCCACCTGACCACACCTCTTCCTGTCCCTGGCCTAGATAAGTCCTGGGCCAGACCTTTTCCTTTTCAGCCATGCCTCTCCACCATGCATGGCGGGGGCAGCAGTTCGGTAAATAAACTTCTTCTCCTGCCTGAATAGCATGTGGTGTTCTCTTCATCGGCTACCTAATGAAACCTACCTATTTAATATACATTACAGATATTTCTAGGATTTTTTTTGTGAGTGTATGCTGGTCCTGGGGCTTAAACTTAGGGTCCGAGTGCTGTTCCTGAGCTTTTTGCTCAAGGCCACAGGTCCACTTCCAGCTTTTTTTTGTTGCTTAATTGGAGTTAAGAATCTCTTGGAACACAGAAAAAGCCGGTAGTAGCACTGGCTCAAGTGGTAGTGTGCTAGCCTTGAGAGAAAAAAGAAGCTCAGGGACAGGGACCAGGCCCTGAGTTCAAGCTCCAGGACAAGGAAAAAAAAAGACTCTCATGGACTTTCCTTCGTGGGCTGGCTTTGAACCATGATCCTCATATGTCGGTCCCTTGAGTAGCTAAGATTATAGTTAAAACATTTTCTTCTGTTTTCAAACTGTATGTTCTTCACAATGAATTTAAATGTGCACAATATTTCTTAAAAATATTATGATATTAAGTAACTCCCAATTTGTAATCACAAAGTATTTATTATTTTCCCCAAGTGTCATGTACAAATTTCTTTACATAAGTAAAATGTACCATTTGCTCCTTAACACTTCCAAATTAACTAGGACATAACTGGATATTAATAACCAAGTATAAAATGGGTACATGGTGAATAATTTCTTTACTCTCCAGACAAAGGTTATATTGCCACAGGGAAGTAATAAAATAAAAAAAAATAAAACAAATTCTGTACAAAGAAATAAGGCAAACCAGCCAATTAATCACAGTACTTAGTTTCATGTCATAATTGCTTCAGGGATTAAAAATATATGTAGTTTCATAATTTATATAATGATAATCATTAAAACTATATTATGGCCAAAATATCTTCCAATTATGGCCAAAATATCAGAGTACATCTTAGCTATTACAGAGATGTAGTCAATATTTGCTAAATTTGAGAGTGCTATCATTTTAGAAAAAATATTTTATTCTGAGCAATTTTGTTAACTCCTTTAATCTATTCAATGTTACTTTGATATAATTGACAATGTAAAGAAATTATTACTTTTATAGTCTATTAGTAAATAGCTCAAGTTTAAGGATTTATGAATATGCATTAAATTAAAATTAAATATATAGTTTAAGTGCTCTTAAGCCCTGTTAAGTTCATATAAAAATTTGAAGAACTTTAAAAGAGTAAAGAATTGCCAGGTGGCTCCCACTTATAATTTTAGCTACTCAGGAGACTGAGATCTGAGGATTACGCTTTGAAGCCAGGCTAGGAAATCATGAGACTTATCTCCAATCAACTGCCTAAAATACCAAAGTGGAGGCTGTGGCTAGAGTGTAAGCACATTAGCCTTGGGCAAAAGAAGCTCAAGGACTGTGCCCAGGCCTAGAGTTCAAGCCCCAGGACTGGCAAAAAAAATAAAGTAAAAAGAAATCACCACAATAGTTGAGTCCTCCCATGAGTTTGTATTTAGGCAATAACCGACAAAATTTATTATATGTGAATTGTCAGCAGTTTTTCTTAACTATATAATTGGTAAACAGAGAAATAACATTGTGTTGTTATATTTGACTTGTCAATGCTTAATGCACTTACTGAAATTTATATTTATCTCATTATATCACTACTTTGAGTCAATCTTTCTTCTTTTTGGTCAGTCGTGGGGTTTGAACTCTGGGCTTCGACACTGTCCCTCCACTCTTCAGCTCAAGGTGAGTGCTCTACCACTTGAGCCACAGTGCCACTTCCTGTTTTCTAGTGGTTTATTGGAGATAAGAGTCTCACGGACTTTCCTGCCCAGGCTGGCTTTGAACCGTGATCCTCAGATCTCAGCCTCCTGTGTAGCTAGGATTACAGGCGTGAGCCACCAGCGCCTGGCTTGAGTCAATCTTAAAAGTTAGTTTGTTGGAAAATTTGAATGAGCTCTGTGTTTCTCTGTATTAGATCATGAATTTTTTTTATAGGTATATGTTTATGGGGCTAGTGGGTAGATCAAGTCCTCTCTCATTTTTTTTGGCTGGTCCTGGGGTTTGAACTTATAGCCTGGGCACTGTCACTGGACCTCTTTATGCTCAAGGCTAGCACTCTACCACTTGAACTACAGTGCCACTTCCATCTTTTCTGAGTAGTTTACTGGAGATAAGAGTCTCATGGACCTTCTACCCAGGCTGGCTTCGAACTGCCATCCTTAGATCTCAGCCTCCTGAGTAGCTAGGATTACAGGCATGAGCCACTGGTACATGGCTTAGATGTCCTCTCTTTTCAGGAATATAAATGATTGTGTGGATTCTGACACAGGCTGTGAGTAAGCTGCGGAAGGACCAAATGAATGGTTTGATGCAAGAATCAGAAGGGATATCTGACTTCCACTACTATATTATTTTAAAAATAGAATGTATAGTAACTGAGTTGAAGTACAGCAAAACTTAGCATTTAAAGGAAAAGAAACAAAGAATAAAATGACAATAAATTCATTCAAATGATTATTGTTCTTTTGTGAGAAAGGACAAGCATGAGGTTAATGTGACATTATCTATGAAATACTGCAAAAACTCTTGGCCTTGGAAGGTATGTCAACATGCTGCCAGCTTTGGGTTACCTTAGTAACTAATAGAATAAGTCCTTGTGCGTGTTTAGTGACCACAGAAAGTAGAAAACCATTTAGATGTTCTAAGTAGGACCAAAATAATTTTTTTATTGCACTAAGCCAGTTTTTTTTCTTTTCCTCATTTCTGAGCTTCAGAATAGTTTAAAAGGTGTTGAAAACAATTTGATTAAAAAGGAAAGCAAATTAGTATCAGGAAACCTAGAGCACATAATTGTGCTTTAGACATAAGGGTAGCTATTTGTTATTATGAAGTTTGTACAAAATCCTGACCTTAAGTCAGCATTAAAACAAAATTAATAGCAAAAGAGGTGACAGGAAATGCCTGAGGTCATTTTGGGTTTTAGTTTTGAACTTAGATAAATCTTTAGGTTTAAATCAATCAAGATAAGCACACTTTCCAGTGATATCTCATGTAACTGGAGAGTTTGAGAGTTTTTAATGCTTGTCTTTGCACAAATAATCAGGTTGCATAGAAGGTTGTAAATTGTGAGTGACTGAAAGATAAACAGTTCAATCTCTCCTTTTTTGTGCCAAGTACTGGGGTTTGAACTCAGGCTCTGGCCTCTGTCTTTTAGCTTTTTGCTCAAGGCTCACAATCTACCACTTGGGCCACAGCTCCACTTCCAACCTTTTGGTGGTTAATTGGAGATCAGAGCCTTGGACTTTCTTTTCCTAGGCTGGTTTCAAACTGCAATCCTCAGATCTTAGCTTTTGACTAGCTAGGGTTATAGGAGTGAGCCACTGGCATATAGCTTCAGTGTCTCCTTTTTGCAGGTAATACAAAGAATTAAAGATGTCACCAAGCTTGTTAGGGAGGGATCAAGTAAAGGAAAAGCTATTACTTGAATAGATGCTCTCGCCCCAACATGCTGTCTCATATCACCATGAAATGTATCAGGTCTGGTCAAGGAGTTATATCAATCAGTAGTTTGACCTGATTCTTTTCCTCATATTGCCTAAGTAAAGCTAGGCTTTTGTGTTTTCTTAAATAGCTTAGGTGAAATATAATTTGCATACTGTAACATTTACTTATTCTAATTGTACAATTCAATATTTCTGTATATTTACAGAATTACACAACCATCCCTAAAACCTAACTTTAGAATATTTCGATTTCTCTACAGGAATCCCTGTACTACTGGTAGTCATAGCTCATGACCCAGCTCATGGTGCAGTCAAGCCCTAACCTACATTCTATTTGTATAGATTTGTCTGTTCTGAGTGTTTTGTAGGAAAATGGAGTCACACAATAGGTGGTCCTTGCGACAGACTTCTTTTACTTAGTATATTGTAGCATGCATCACTATTTCATTCCTTTTTATTACTGAATAATATTTCATTTTTGAGGGTGGGCCAAAATTATTTTCTCTTTTCCTCAGATGATGGACATTTGAATTGTTTTCTAATCTTTGTTTTCAAGAGTAGACTCATTGATATGTGTGTGTGTATTTTTTTTGCCCAGTCCTGGGGCTTGAACTCAGGGCCTTGGCATTGTCCCTGAGCCTCTTTGTGTTCAAGACTAGCTCTCTACCACTTGAGCCACAACGCCACTTCTGGCCTTTTCTGTTTATGTAGTACTCAGGAATTGAATCCAGGGCTTTATGCATGCTGGGCAAGTACTCTACCACTAATCTACATTTCCAGTCCAATGATATATATTTTTAAACTCCACTAAAGTGGATGCCAAGAGTGGTATTATTGGGCCACTTTTATCATTTTTAAAGCCCTTCCATATCATTTTCTAAAGTAGCCACTCCATTCTACAATCTTATTAGCAAAAGGTATGGGTTCTCCACAAAATCCTCATATACACACATATGGAAGTGGAGGTGTGGCTGAAGTGGTAGAGCACCAGCCTCAAGAAGATAAAGCCAAGTGAGAATGTGAGGTCCTGATTTCAAGCCCCAGTACCTCCACAAAAAATATAGCCATATTAATGAATGTAAACCAAATCGCAGTGTGTTTTGGTTTATTAACATATTGCTGATGAGCACTGTTTTATATCTTGGCAGGTACTTATTGATTATTCATACATCTTTTGTGGAAAAAGTTCTGTTTAGGTCTTTTGTATATTTTATTTAATTGTCATTTTACTTTTGTGTTGTAATCAGTTGTTAAATATTAGAGATCTAAGTATCTTATTAAAAATACAATTTACATTTTTTTTTGCCAATAGTTTCCATTCGTTAGAAATTCCAGACAGTCTAGGTGAGGTTCTCTGCTTAGGGTCTCAAAAGAACAAAATCAATCTTGGCAGTTTGTGTCCTCATATAGGCATAAACCCTGAGAATATTGCCTGAATAACCCTGCTTCCCCAACTTAGTAGATAGATAGGAATGACCTGCCAGAATACAGTGTTCCTGGGTGAGTCTTGTGATAACTGGGGAGTGAACTTGTTCTTGAGCACATCAGATGTTCTCTTGGGTCTTCCTAAGCATCCTGCCAAAGTGGGTCAGGGCTAGAAAAACTGTTGCTATTGTCAAAGCACTCACATTTCCATGACTACGAAGGCCTGGGAAGATGACTTTAAGTAACATTTATAGTAGCCTCATTATTTAGCTGATTCTTTCCCTGTCTATTCTAGATTAGAGTAAAAAATAGTAGGACTAATACTAAGACTAATAGTAGAACTAATACTAAGACTCTGTTACGAGGTCTGTGATCAGAAACCATAAAATAGAAAAGAAACCGTGCCCATTCATAAACTTATCTAATAATCTTTTCAAGAACACAGAATTCCACATTCCAATTATTTTTTTTAATTTCTTTTGAAGTTTTGGCATCATACGGCTCAATTAGAGAGAATCATGTAGTTCTTTTTCTCATTGTTAATGTGCTTGCAATATTACCTGTATGGGATCTCCATGTGTTCTTGCTCCTACCTTTGCAAAGTGGTTTTAGGTGGATAATTTGTCTTTCATTTCCACAGATTATACTCTTAGAGGTTCACAGCCATAGAGCCCAGCCTTTTTTATTGCAATTTTTCTTCCAGAAGGCTTTGGTACACAAGGTCCTTGCTGATGTTTATGGCCTTGGCATTTACTGTCTAGCCTCCATAGATTCCTGGAGTCATCTCTGCATTTTGGACACTGAAAAGAAAAACTCTCTAACATTTTGAAAATGAATACCTGTTGTTCTCATCTGAGTAAGATGAGCCCAAACTTTAAGGAGATCAGACTTATTCTCTGTAGAGAGTAGACTGGAAAAGAAAGGAAATATTATTTGTTTTTATATGATGAATTCTGTGTAGAGACTAAACTTGTTATTCCTTAGAAAGTTAATGTGTCTTGCATGCTTCATTTCATTGAATTTTCAGAGGCAAATTTTTATCTTTCCATTATATAGACTAGAGCAATGAGGCCAAAAGTAAGATGATTCAACCACAGTTTGCCCATCCAGGAAATAGAGCAGACCTAAGATGAGAAATAAAGACTGAGAACAAAGTGCATATTCTTTGTCATATTCCTCTACAACTAGAGCTGGCCATATCCCTTCAATATTTTTTTAAGCATGTGTATTCTGTGTTTTGAAGAAATTCACCTCCATGAGTTTGATATATTATAATTAGTGAGAACTCTTAAGAACTATTTCTTAAGGCGACATATGTAAAAATGCATATGTAAAATTATGTATAAGAAGTAAAGCAAAAATTGCTATTTTATTTAACCACTATGATAGAAGAGAGATCAATAAGGAACCACCACCATGACTCTTCGGATTCGAGACATTACTGGTCAATGGCCATCGAAGTCAGCTCATTTGTTGACGGTATCCTTCAGCCTCGAAGAAAGATTACATTGACAATGACTGCTTTTGGGACACAGAGTAAAATTAACTTCTAGGTTATCCCCGTCAAGGACCATTAAGTCCTGAACTATGAGGGACACTGTGAACAAGTCATATTTTAACCTCCCATGAGCACACGGCCAGCAGGTTTCGCCCCCTCTCCTCCCTTCAACAAATCTGACCTTCACTGAAATTTATGTGAAAATGAGAAGGGAAAAGAAAGCTGTGGCCCTGCCAAATCCTGACGATGTTACTCATTTTAATTACTGGTATTTGGAAATTAAATGGCCTAGGGCTTGTTCGGCAATTTGTTTCAGGAAAAAAAAATGATTTAAGCAAGCCACAGAGTCTCAACATCTTTTTACAGCAGGTGTTGAACAAGGCATTCATTTTTCTTTTTACACAGTGTCCTTGTAAGCATAATAACAATTAGGAAGCGAGGCCTTCACATCAAAACCTCAGGCTCATTCTGACATTCTTCCTTTGGCTACTGCACTGCTTATAGTTTCCTCAACCAGCTTTGGAAATGCACACACTTGAAAATTGCCTTTAAATAATCTCGTGTGTTGTAGACTTTTTGGTGAAGGTAAAGATTTTAAAGGATAATTTGAAGAGTCCTTTAAAGTTAACTCAATTGCTTTTCTGTCCTCATGTTCTATTCTCCAGCTCTGAGTTTAGTTAAAATGCCATCAATACAACGTATCAAAGCAGTTTATAAGAAAAGAAGCTGTAAATGAAGTTTGATTTGAATACATGCATTGAAACTGTCCATCAGCTTATAGGTCCACGCATAATAGATCACACCTAGAAAATACTTTAGAAACAGTTTTTTAATTCAAAAAATGTATTGTGTAAGAACATAATCCAACAGTGATACTCACTAGACACTATGTTGGAAATGAACTTTACACCTTGTAGGGAGAGTTCGGGAAGGGAGCAGGAGAAAGTGAAGGAGGGGGTAACACTGTTCATAAAGAAATGTACTCATTACATTACTTATTTAACTGTAACAACTCCGTACATCACCTGTTCAATAACATTTTTTAAAAAAAAAAACAGTGGTTAGGCACATTACCTGGGCAGACCCTGGGTCTATTTAGTGTCTCTCAAACTTTGCGCACATGATAACTGTCTGCCTTGTCGTCTACAGAGGAAGATAATTATGGTATTGTTGTGAATTAAATGGATGTTGAGTGCATCATCCACACAAAAAAAGAACACTTAACACGAGATTTACTCTCTTGAATTTTAAGTGCAATATAATATTGTTGACTATAGGTACAGGCTTGTACAGAAAATCTCTAGGACTTATTCATTTTTCTTAAGTGAAACTTTGTCACACTGATTTTTAATATGTTTTCCGTAACTTTAAGTAGTCATACAAAGGAGTTACAACTCAAAAAATCAGTTTATAATTACAATGCATCTTGATTGATGTCACACCTTTCATATTTCCTCCATCCCTCTCAGTCCACCCCTCCCGTAAATTTTCTTAATTTCCTAGGATATGCATTGAATATTAAGACTGTATTCTACCAGCTTCCTCTCTTCATTTATGCATTATCCCACCCTCTGACCTCCCTCCAACACCTTTATTCTTTTGATGGTCATGGGGCTTGAACTCAGAGCCTGAACATTTTCCCAGAGCTTTTTAGCTCAAGGTTAGTACTCTACCACTTAGAGCCACAGCTCTCTTATGGTTTTCTGGTGGCTATTTGGAGAGAAGAGTCTCATGGACTTTCCTACCTGGGCTGGCTTTGAACCATAATCTTCAGATCTCAGCTGGGATTGCAGGTGTGAGCTATCAGTGCCTGGCTTCCCAACACCTTTTTAGTGCCAGTTTCCTGGTATTCACTTTGTTGGACTATTTTTCTAAGGAATTACACCATTTGAATTCTCCCCTGCAAACACCATACTTTGGTTAATATACTTATGTACACTTGCCTACAATCCCAAATGCATTGACTTATGCATTTATAAATTAGTTCTAGCCTCTACATATGAGGGAGAACATGCATCCTTTAAAGGTCTTTCTGGGCTTGACTTGCTTCACTTAACATAATTTTTTCATGGTCTATTTATTTCTTTGCAAGTGATGTAATATTCTTTCTAACAGATGAGTATAATTCCATTGTGTATACATGCAACGTTTTCTGTTCATCTATTGATGGACATCTGGGGTGTTTCCATACCTTAGCTATGGTGAATAGAGCACTAGTGAACATGGTGATGCAGATGGCTTTACTGTATACTGATTTGTAATCTTTCGGATAAATGCCAAGCATGGTATTGCTGGATTATAGGGTAATTCTATGTTTAGTTTTCTGAGGAATCTTTAAACTGCAATCCAGAGTAGTTGAACTTTTTACCTTCCCACTAAGAGTGTGTTAAGGTTTCTTCCCCCCACCCCCCACCACTACTGCATCATCGCTACCATCTGTTGTTATATTCTTGATGATGGCTATTCTAAACGTAGGTGAGATGGAATCTCAATATTATTTTGAGTTGAACTTCCTTTATGGCCAGAGATGTTGAGCATTTTTTCATGTATCTAGTGGCTATTTTGCTTTTTCTTCTGAGAAGTCTATTAGCTTGTTTGCCCATTTATTCTTGAAGGGTTTAGTTTCTTCATCTCTTCGTATGTTCTGCATATTCTGGCCATTATCTGACCTGTAGCTGACAAAGATCTTTTCTCATTCTGTAGACTGTCTTTTTAGCTTGTTAGCTATAACTTTTGCGGGGTTAAAAACTTCTTAGACTAATATAATCTGATTCGTTAATTTTTTTCTTTGATTTGCTGAGGTGTTGGAATTTTACTCAAAAAATTCCTGCCTGGGCCAAGAAGTTCTAATGTTTCTCCTATTCTTTCCTCTGGTAGATTCATAGTTTCAGGTCTTACATTGAGGTCTTTGAGCTATTTAAAATTGACATTAGTACAGGGTGACAGACGGAAATTCAGTTTCAGCTTTCTGAATGTGGACATCCAGTTTTCCCAACACCATTTGTTGAAGAAGGTATCTTTTCTTCATCCTATGTTGTTGGATCCCTTATCAAATATTAGATGGCTGTAGGTATATGGATTTATTTATGGGTCTTCTCTTCCATTGGTCCTCAGGGCTATTTTTGTGCCAGTACCAAGTTGTTTTTGTTACTATCATTCTGTAGTAGAGTTTGAAGTCTGCAATTATTATACTTCCAGCACTACTTTTCTTTTGTCCAGGATTGCTTTTGTGGTTTAGGAAATCTTGTGGATCTATATGAATTTTTGCATTGTTTTCTTTGTTCTCAGCAAATAATGGCATTGACTTTTTAAAAAAGTTTTTATTGTGAAAATACCATATAGAGGGGTTACAATTACATGAGTAATGAGTACATTTCTTATCAATCATTGTTGCTGCCTCCTTTGTTTTTCCCCTACCATCCCCCCCCCTTATTGGCTTTTTGATGGGTATTTCATTGGATTTGTAGATTACCTTACAATTGTTCTATTCATAATTATATTACATGTTCATAAGGACCCAGGCTATACTAAAATGCCTTCTGTAGTTTTATCCTATGAGAACGAAGTGATGTTCAGTGTTAGTATTTGTTGAGACAGATACTAGTCAAAGGCCCAAATAACAATAATCATTTTGTAGTGTATGCTGGAGAAAATATGTTCAGTTGAAGAGCCATCATCTTCTTAGAAAGTAGGTGATGAGGAAATTGAGATAATAAAAAGTTAAATACCTGCTTCAAATCACCCATCAGTATGAAACAGCATGGGGATTCAAACCCATGCACCTTTTCCTTATCCATTTCAATATCTGATTGAGTTATTGAGTAATTTCTATGGAACAAATGTCAGGTGCTGGCAAGTTCTCTGAAGAAAACTAAGGCACCACTAAAATACTGACTGTGACGAGATGGCCAGTCAATTTTATATAGATGAGTTTTACAAGGCCTGTCAGAGGAGATGAGGGGATAGCTTTAAGAATAAAAGGAGAGGGCCATGTGATACACACACACACACACACACACACACACACACACACACACACACACACATACGTGCGCGCACGAATGATTATCATGGTAGATACAACTGCCAGTGTGTGATTCCTAAATTCAGAACCAGCAGAAAGTTTTTTTAGTAATTGCAAGGCCAATGCAGCTAATAGTTTAATGAATGTGATAGTAAAAGATCAGAAAATGAAATAAAGTCTCTGAACTAACCAGTCACCAAATCATATTAAGCCTGTAGGGCATTTTAACAATTTTCATTTGAAATTAGCAATGGCATGTATAGCAATTTGTTTGTGACTATATATTTTAAGGTAATTGTGTGTTAGTATCAGCTTGTCTGTAAATATCTGAAGAAGAATGCAACAAGAAAATTGTTGGAGTCAATGTGGTGTGAGAAGAGTATAATGTCAGTTGTGACAGCAGACTTGGGGTTTCGGGTGGGAATGTGCACAAATTATATTTACTGAGAAAAGTAAAGGCGATGATAAGAAATTGTCAGTTTATAAATAAAATTAAGGATTTCCTTGTAAATGAGAATTCTTTTTGTCAACTAAAAATGATAAAAATAAGAATTATTTAGTAGTTGACTTCAACAGAATCTATTTATCTGTGAACATAACATAAACACCTGTTAAACGATTTAGCATTGTCAAATTATTAAAATGTTCTATTTGCCAGTTTTTACTATCTTTATCTGTGTTTTTAGGCCCATCGTTAATGAGGTCTTCATTGTCTTCCAACTTCCATATGGAAACTTGTCCTTGTAGTAAGTTTTCTTTTTGTAAGTCTTATTTTCTTTGGGTAGTTGTGCAAAGGAGTTGCCATTCAATAGAGCAGTTTATTAATACAGTGACATTTATCAATGTCACTCCTTTTAATATTCTCACTCCACCCACTCCACCCCTTCCCTCACTTTTCTTAATTTTAGGCTTTGTGTTGAAATTTTTTTTGCCATTTAACAAACCCATTTATGTATACAGTGCATCTTGATCTGTGTCATCCCTTCAATATTTCCCCCTTTACCCCTTCTTCCCTTATTTTTAATAGTGAACTATTTCTATTCATAAAAGCTTTTGTCTCAATGGCTATAGCTCATCAGAAGACAAGGATCTAACTGCTAAGTGTTCTCATCTCTGGTGGATTGTCAGTTCCTTACAATGAACTGTCCCCAAATGACACTATTTCTCTGGTAAAAAGCATGATGCAGATTTGAGATTCCTGATCTCTTTTTGTGTGTATACTGATTTGTGTAGATTGTGTGTGTGTGTGTGTGTGTGTGTGTGTGTGTGTGTGTGTGTGTGCACGTGTGTGCCAATGCCAGCACTGGCTCTTGAATTTATGGTCAAGATACTGTCCCTTAGCTTTTTTGCTCAAGGTTAGCCCTCTACCACTTGCCACACTTCCACTTCTGGCTTTTTCAGATTAACTGGAGATAAGAGTCTCTTGGGTTTGTTTACCCAAGCTGGCTTTGAATTGGGATTCTCAGGTCTGAGACTCCTGAGGAGCTAGGATTACAGGAATGAGCCACCTGGCTGTCCTAGGGTTTTTAACTCAGTGCTTCCTGTTTGCTAGTTACGTGATCTGCTGCTTGAGCCATACCTCCAATGTTTCTGCTGTGGTTATTTTTGAGAGAAAATCCTAGCCATAGCTGGGATAACAGACATGTGCCATCATGTTCAGCTGATATGGGTGTCTCAGGAGCAATTTTGCCTCAGTTGGCCTAGAATGATGACCCTCCTGGGTCATACCCTCTTGTATAACTGAGGTGACATGCACATATCATCACACCCAGCTATTGGCTGAGATGAGGTATTGTGAACTTTTTGTCTGGGCTGGTCTAGGATTCCAGGTATGAGCCACAGACACCCAGTTGAGATTCCTTTAAATTTATTAGGAAATACAGATTGTGTGCTTCGTTTTGGTCCTTTATCTTATCAGAAACTGTAGGGAATTTTCTAAAACAGATTATATGAATACCATTATTGAAAGTTTTTGTTTGAGCTAAGTGAATGTCCAGATTTACATATGTATGTATAACTTTGAATAGTAAGGTAAATCCCTTTTATTTAAAAAAACTCAAGCAATTATTTGGAATGAGATTCAATCACAGGTGATATCTTTTCCTTAAAATGAAGGATGCAGGCACACTGCTAGTTAAATATGTGTGATCATTTGTTTTATAATGGCTGGAGTTCTTTGTTTTCTGCCTGATTAATTAGTCGCAGGAACAGACTGGAAGGTAGGGAATGGATGGTTAGGCAAATTCTACACGGAGTTTATTCTTCAATATCCTCCAGCATTTAGCCATTAACATAATTAGGTAACACAGCTCCCTCATGTTTTACCATTTCTAAGAACATAATGGGTACCATTTTCACTTATTAACCTGCAGGAGAATAAGTCATGTGAATGTATATCTTTGACCTTGGTTTTTTTTCCTTTCACAAGTTGCCAATGACCACAAAGTAATTTATAGGGAGATATTTCGTACTAAGAGAAGCAGCAAAACTGAAATTTAGCTCCCATTTGTTAGACAAACTCAATAATGCCTTTTGTTTGAGCCTTTAGATTTTGTTTTTATTTCCCTGAACAAAGTTTCTTTATAAAACGTTTTCAACAAATGTGTCCTTTACTCACAGCACGTTGTTACTAATCTGCAAGCAGGAGGTAATGGAGTTAAAGGATCATGAGATATAAAATGTAAGTGTTTATGATTTCTGTTCTGTTGAGTTGATGAGCCAGCACAATAAACTTTCAACCCGGTTTTTGCAGCTAAGCTCGTTTCCAATCCAACTTTATTATGGTGGAGAATTCTTTCAAGAGTCTCCCACAGTTAAGTTGCAATAATCCATCAGTTCACTTGTGAGGCTTTCAATTTCAGAACGTACTTTTACCTACGTGGTCTTCTTTGCTTCTCAGTACAGACCTGGAAAGTAGGTAGGGTAAATGTCATTGCTAGTAAATATCATTTTAAAGAGATGATGTACAACTGATATACAAGTAGGTTAAGTGATTTCCTGGAGGCCACCTGGTCAGTGAGGATGAGCTCAAAAGAAGAATTAAAAAATTCTAACTTTTTGCTTTCTGTGTTTTTATTTCATTATCAATCAAAATAAAGCCAGAAGTAGGAGCAGTCTACATTGCCTTTCTACTTTTGTAAGAGTATATGTACCTCAAACTGTATATTACTGGTGGTTTAGATGAGAAAAATAGTTAAGTAAACTTTCTTACCGTTATTTGGACATTTAGTACCATAAGTTCTGTATTACATAAAAATGAAAGCCCACTGGGAAATATTTCAGAAAATGCAAATGTCCTGAAGAGATATAAAAATTAAAAGGCAAAAAGTTAATTACTTCAGATGGGTTGATAAATTAATCTCAAAGGCCAGTCTTAGTTTATAAAAGTTTTCTATGGATCAAAAAGTCTCTGCAGGATAAATGGCCTCACATCCAGTCTGAGTTAGTAATTTACAAGACAAGATAGGAAAAAACTAAAGTTATGATTTCCCAATTCGTGGTAAGTAGATTCTCATTTTTCTTTCAGCTGGCAGTTTGGCACCCAAGTAGACTCATGACATATAACTACATAGTTCAATTAAAGTTTTATTTACACATAGTCAATTTCAGAACACCATGCTCAATTCCTTTACTTAAAAGAATTATATTAAGCCAGGCACCTGTAGCTCATGCCTGTAATCCTAGCTCCTCAGGAGGCTGAGATCTGAGGATCGCAGTTCAAAGCCAACCTAGGAAGCAAAGTTGAGACTCTTACCTTCAATGAACCACCAGAAAACTGGAAGTGGCGCTGTGACTCAAAGTGGTAGAGCACTACTCTTGAGCAAAAGAGCTCAGGGACAGAATCCAGACCCTCAGATCAAGCCTCATAACCTATGGGAAAAAAAGGATTATATTATTGTAAGCAAACAAATTTAAGTTTTAAAGAGTACATAAAAACATACTAAAGTATCTGAGGAATGAAGACATATCAAAAGTACAAGAATGAGCAGGTTTAAATGATGTTTGATTTTTCTGCACATTAAAACATGGGTTTTATTCGTAATAAAATCTCAGACAATAGTATTGCCTAGGAATGCTATTGACCATGTGAAGATAATGAACCTTTGCTAGGCATCTATCAATCTCTGAAAATGCCTGTATCAGAGTCATTAATATTTGGGAAATTTGTAAAAGTTGATATGGGAATAAAGGTAAGGAAGTTGTAAGATTTATATCTATAGAATCATCAATAGTGATTTTATAGGAATTTTGTAACTGTATATCTTCTGTGGACATACATATGATTTTCTATTTCTATAGCTCTATAGACTAGATCTGTATATTCCAAGATACACTTTATATATTCTTATATATTCTCTTTGTATGTATTCTCTCTGTATGTATCTATATACACATCCACAATAACTTTTTTCTTTTATTTCCTTGAGATCTGTACTATTCCGAAAAAAATTTTCTATGAGAAATAACTTTTTAAATTCCCTTTATCAAAATACAAATGAAATTATTTACATTAAATTAGTTCTAAAATGTGTCCTGTAATCTGGGCAGGAAAGAGTATGAAGAACAGAAATATTTGTGAAATAAATGATGGTCTTGGCAAAGGAGGAAACAGTAAGAAAGGACATAGCTATGGACTTAGCTCAAGTAGGAGATCACTAGCATAGCAAGCATGAGATTGGAGTTCAGTCTCTAGTACTACCAAAAATAAAAGAAAGAAAGAAAGAAAGAAAGAAAGAAAGAAAGAAAGAAGAAAGGCATTCCAATAAGGGGATTAAAATGAACAAAAGCACAAACATTTATGGAGAGCATATGGACACAAGTATTATCAGTACTGATTTTCTGTGTAGCAGAGTATTGATAAATCTTTCAGCTGGAAGAACATAAGACAATGCTTAGGATCTAACAATCTGAAGTCAAATACAGTCTGTGATCTCTTACAAGTCGTCATCCACTCAGAATCTCAGCTTTGCCATGTGTAAAATTATATGTTTGTTGAGAATTAAATACAAACATGTAAACTTGTAAATGTTAGTATAATTATTATGATTATGAAAACTGGCATTGGAGCAGAAGTACTTAGACTCGATGTGATAAGACATTTGTTGAGCAGGAAAGTGGCATAATTGCAGTAGTGCTTGAGAAAAATTGCTCCCATTAGTGGCAGTTATGACAAACAGGCTGGATAAAGACCAGAGTCAGGAAAGCTAGTCATGAAACTACTGCACAAGTCTCGGGCAGATATGTCAAATTATAGATTATTATAATAACAAAGGAATGTGAAAGAAGGGACTCTAAATTCTGTATTGTTGTTATTATTGTTGATCTCCTCATTATAGACACACCAATGGCATATGTGATCTGTATTGTACCAAAATTAAGCTTAAAATAGAAAGACAAGATGTGGAGGTATAAGTCAGTAATCCCTGTTACTCAGAAGGAAGAAAAAGGAGGATTGCAGTTTGGCCAGACTGAGTGCATGGAGGAGAATTAAATGCAAAAGGATTCAGGGAAAAGCCCAAGGCCCTGAGATCAATCCTTAGTGTAGAGGACAAAAAGGAAATGAACAAATAGCTTTCCTGTCCTACAAATTGATAATACTATCTTACTCTGTGTGTGTGTGTGTGTGTGTGTGTGTGTGTGTGTGTGTGTGTATGTACTGGTTGTAAGCTTGAAAATAGGACCCAAGTGCTGTTTCTGAGCTTTTGTGATCGAAGCTAGAGTTCTACCTCTTGAGCTACAGCTCCGTTTCTGGTTTTTGGTGGTGAACACAAACTTTAATAATAATGACAGCTCCAAATTCAGCTAAATTAATTTCATATTTTAGTAAATATGAAATATGAAAGACAAGACTGAAACAGAAATTATTTACTGGTATGGTATAATGCATACCAATATTTATTGAATTAGCTGTAAATAATTTTATTTTATTAAGCCTTAAGTAGGCAGCTGAGATCATTTCACTAATCATCAATGTTCAACCAGGATGTCAGTGACTGTCTAGTGAAATTATAGGAGGCAATGATCGTATGTCTTCTTGGATACACAATTTTGAAGAATAGTCAAAGTAACTACTTTTATTGAGTCATGACATTTCTGTATATGTTTAAGAACAACAAGTCACATAAAAGTGTTTCTGTTCTAGTTCCCATTTAGCACTCCAATTTTGAGTTTTTGTTTTGTTTTGTAGTTTGAATTGAGAGCCTTGTGTTTTCTAGGCAGAGCTCTGCCACTTGAGCGATATCTCCAGCCCTGGTTTTGATGACAACTTTGTTGCACTCAGGTGTACCAAAACTATGATCTACCTACTGTGCCCAGCTATTGGTTAAGAGTCTGAGGAGTTTTTCTGCCTGAGCTAGCCTCCCATCATCATCATCTTGTTGCCAGCCTTCCAAGTAGCTATGGTTACAGGCATGAGCCACTGGTTTTGGGTCTTTAAAAAATATGAGATTGGAATGAGGAGATTTGTTCATGTCCTAATTCAGCCACTTATTGATCCTGTGACTTTCTGTGCTTGAGAGTTTTGTTATTTCCTGGAAAATGAATATTTTGTTTAAGGGTTATAGGTCTGATAATGAAGACCATTTACAGTCTTGAAATATCTCATATTCTCTAAGTATCTACATATTTCATAGAGTTTGGCCAGTTGGTGGGATGCTTTTCCAAGAGGTCACTGGCCTGAGGAGAGAAGGATCAGATCACAGAGAAGAGCAAATGCATAGCAGGGAAGAAAGAAGGAAGTGAAGAAGAGAGTTAGGTGGGGAAGGAGGGAGAGAGATGAAAGAGGAAGAATGGAGGAAGAAGGGGGCAGAGCAAAAGGGGAGGAAAAGAAGAGATCTGGAGGGGAGAGAGACTGATTATAACATGCTTGTTAGGCTATCTTTCTTCCCTCTCTCTAATGTCATATAGCTCCAATGTCATATGTTTCTAGGAGCCTAGGGATAGGTAATAGCTTTCTGGTGATGTTGATTCCTAGGTGCTTTCAGCATCCCTTGTTATATCTTTTAATGCTTTGTACTTTCTATAAGGAACCAATTCATTCTAGTTTTTTACTTGTATGACTTGGTATGCCTCCTGTTTCCCACTAGGAGCTTGATGATACAGAATGTATCAGATCTGTATTATGGGAAGGCAATTATGGCTGTAAGGTGAAGAAAGGACTTGAGTGGAAAACAGTGGATAGGAGACGAATTAAATACCCCGAGAGTCAAGTGATTAGTGAGAGTGAGAGTGAAAACAGAAGGTTTGGGAAAGAAGTTAAGGATAGTGAACTGAGTATCAGGGGAAAAGAAAAACATGGAGCCGAGGATGAGTCTCATTTGCTTTTCTTCAAGTATTAAGTATATTGTGTGATGCTATGTAATTCAGTAGAGAGTATAAGAAGTATTAAAGACTGGCAGAAATAACTAGTTTAATTGAAATCACTGAGTTTATAGTACCATACTATATTCAGCTACAAAGTACAATATATAGATATGAAGGTGAATGCAAAAGTTGAAACAAATATCTGGGTTATAGTGTTATATTGCCAAAGATTAAAATGAGGGAATGAAGTAGCATATAGGTGGTAGTTGAAGACAGGCTGGAAATAAAATAGCCTAGAAACATTATGGACAGTGTCCAGGAGTCCCGGAAGACAGCCATATGTATTGTTCAGGGAAATAAAAGACGACTAAGAATTGCTTGTGTTTTTATTTCTAATCAAAAAAAAAAAAGATTGTGGGTGACTTGTTAGCTTGCCAAGGCAGATTCCATAGATGAACAGGGCAAAAATCGGAACCAGATTATTTCAAGAAGGAAGATAAATGTCTGCTAAGAAATTCTGTTATAGCGAAAAGACAGATATGATATAGTTCTCATTTTACTAATTCTTACCCCAATGTGTTTTTTCTCTACTTTTTGGTTTTTAAAAACAATTCCTTTTATTTTTATTTGCAGTCCTTTTTTTTCACCAAATTTTACTTTCTCTAGTTTTAATTTGATATTTTTTTTCCCGGAGTTCTAGAGTCTGGGGGCACTGTGCTTTAGCTTTTACACTCAAGGCTAGTACCTTGCCACTTGAGCCATAGGTCCACTTCCAGATTTTGTGTGTGTGTGTGTGTGTGTGTGTGTGTGTGTGTTTGTGCACACATGTGCACGCGTGTCTGTGCAGTTAATTGGAGAAAAGGGTCTCATGGAATTTCCTAACCCAGCTGGTTTCAGACCACAATTCACAAATTTTAGCTGCTGAGTATCCATGATTATGGGTGTGAGCCACTGGTGCCTGGCTTTCTGTTTTAAG
Source organism: Dipodomys ordii (assembly GCF_000151885.1). Taxonomy (NCBI): domain Eukaryota; kingdom Metazoa; phylum Chordata; class Mammalia; order Rodentia; family Heteromyidae; genus Dipodomys; species Dipodomys ordii. Next base: position 8,848,136 of record NW_012267310.1, on the reverse strand, counting down.
AAATGTGTCCTTTTATTTCTAGTTGCAATTCCTAATTTACCAATTCTTACTGTCTCCAACTAATGCTAGAATATCACAGACTGTATATACTATTCGCAATTCCTAGCATTGCTTATATATTATTTATTTTGGCAGCACAAGTGATTGTAATCAGGGGCCATTGTCTATTTATTTATTTATGTATTTATTTATCTTGTTGATGTTAAGTTGTAAACTTGCCAGGCAAAAACTTTTCATACTGAATCATGTCTTCAGGTCTTTGCTTTAGTTATTTATTTTTGGTGGTACTAGGGCTTTACTCATAGTTCTCCACTTCCTAAACAGGCATATTTACTGCTGAGCTATGTCTCCAGTACTAATTTTTGCTCATCACTTTTAGATAGGGTTTTGTTTCCTGCCCAGGCTTGTACATGGGGAACAATCCACCTAGTAGCTAGGATAGCTGGCTGGCTTCAACTCCAAATCTCAACAATCTCAGCCTCCAAGGAACTAGGATTATAAGAATGAGACAGTAGTGCTCAGATTCTTTAGTTTGTTTGAGGACAGGATCTCACCGTTTTGTCCCAGTCAGTCTGGACTATGTTTTTCCTATTTATGCTTCTTGGGTAGCAGGAATGACAGGCACATATCACTATACCCATTGTTTGGAATGAGCATCTTAGTAACTTTATTGCCTATGCTAGCCTGAAACTGTTGTCCTGATCTACATCTCCTGAGCAGCTGGCAAATTTCTTTTAAAAATCAACTTCCAGTTTTATTTAAATAGTGAACCTTTTGCACACAATCATATACACATAAGCTCAGTAACAAAAGAATAACCTTTCCATCATAACACTTTTGTCATTTGCCATAAGTGAATGTAAGGATGGAGCTCTGTTTAAGACTGTTACTTTTTCTGATAAGAATTGTTCTACTTCTGAAAATAAAACCTCCATTAAAACAGGTATAAGCTTAAAATTTATCACATTGAAAGGAAAACATTGTAGGCTGATATCCTGAGTGTGTGTGTGTGTGTGTTTGTGTGTGTGTGTGTGTGTGTGTGAGAGAGAGAGAGAGAGAGAGAGAGAGAATGAGAGGTCCTAATACTTGCTTCCTATATTACACATTGCCACTCTGTCAAGTCAAATCTAATATAAATGAATCACATTAATCAGAAAATGTGAATTTTTACATGACAAGCTAAAGGGGCATGCCATTTACAATTAGATTAGCGATCTAAAATTAGCTACTGACACAAGCAAGTATACATGGTCAATTTGCCTGCCTGAAACTGAAAATTAAATAAGACATATTGGATAATAGATAGCCCTAGAGGGGATATACAGCTGTAATTCACTCAAGTTGTTCCGTTGATGTCACAAGCTACCAAGGAATATTCAATCTTGTGCTCATTTTGAGATGCTTGGATTTAACTCAAGAAAATACTTGGATCAATTGTCCATTGATTTGCTTCTGTGAATACTCTGAGATACATACAGAAAGGGCATTCACTGTTGTTTCAATAGAGAAGTAAATTGAGATAGCAAACAAGAATGGTTCATTATAAGATCAATAACTCATTATTGATATGTATCAGTACTCTTGAAATGGAGAAGCACAGTCTTCATACAAAGCTATTTAAGCTTTTTGTACCTTCCTTTTAAAATGTATATTATAAATATTCTCACATTACCCTTCTCATAAATTATTGCCAGTACTGGTCAAAGTAACAGACAAATGCATTTTGAGGAATTAAAAGTTTTATTTTGTTACTGCCATTATCATTACTTTAAAATGCACTTAAGTTATTTTGTAAGGTTTGTTTTATAAATTGTGCATACTGTAACTTGTGTACATCTGGGGAGGAGAGAATATACCATTAACAAAACAGAATTTACTTTTTCTAAAGAATCACCAAATGTCCATGTCTTCTGACTGGCAGTAAAATGTAAGAGGTATAAAGTTGTGGAGAATACAACTTATCTTTACATTGCAGAGAAAGGTTTTTGCTAAAAGGAACAAATAATCGATAAAGCAATTTCTTTCTCAAATTATTTTTAGTTGGTATACATACTCTCATATTCTTTCTCACAAGTAAACATTTAAATTTGTTGCCAGCAAGTTTGTCATAAAGTGAATGCATTTCAAGTTAATTTTGTTTTCCAATTAACCTCCATTCTTTTGAGGGAAACCTGCTATATCATGAACAAGCACATTAAAATTTTAAAAATCAAAGGCCAGGTGTGATGATGCATGCCTATATCCTAGCTAATCACTCAGGAAGTGGATATCAGGGTGATCATAAATCAAGGTGAGACCCTTCGAAAAGTTAGAACGACTTCATTTCAGTTAATGAGCTAGGCTGGATGGCACATGGGAGCCTGGGGTTGGAACAAGTCTTTATTTGAAAACCGACTAAAACTAAAAAGGCTGGGAATATGGCTCACTAACATGGTAAAGCAAGATTGAGGTCCTGAGTTTAAGCCTTAGTAAAGAGAAAGAACAAGAGAGAGAGAGAACGAGAGAGAGAGAGAGAGAGAGACATTGAGAGAGAGAGAGGTGGGAGAGAGAGGGAAGACAGGGAGGAGACAGAGAAGGGAGATAGGAAAGAGAGAGGAGAAAGAGGAGAGAGGTACAAATTAGAAAACTGGTAACAGTTTAGAACTCATGTTCTTGCTCATTAATACTTTACAAAAGGCTTTATGCAGATGGATAATAATAAAAAATTCTAAATACTATTATATTTCCAAGAAACGCAAACTTAAACCTTAGTGAAATACTATTCAATTAAATGCACCAATTAGCATTCAGTATTGGTGAGGATCTGGAACAACTAGAAATTTGCATATAATGTTTGCTAATATCTATTAAAGCTAAATATAGTATTGTCTATATAATCTAACATTTGTGCTCTTACAATTATACCTAAGAAATTTAGTGCAAAAGTCAGCATCAACAATAGCCTCAATTTAGGACCAGCTGAAATGTCAATCAAGACTAGAATGCGTAAATACTCTGTGAATAAATACTGATATAAAAATTAGAGACTACAAGCCGGGCGCCGGTGGCTCATGCCTGTAATCCTAGCTACTCAGGAGGCTGAGATCTGAGGATCACAGTTCAAAGCTAGCCCTGGCAGGAAAGACTGTGAGACTCCTATCTCCAATAAACCACTAGAAAACCAGAAGTGGCAGTGTGGCTCAAGTGGTAGAGCATTCGCCTTGAGCTGAAGAGCTGAGGGACAGCGCCCAGGCCCAGAGTTCAAGCCCCACGACCGACAAAAAAAATTAGAGACTACAACTATATAAAAAACAATATGGATTACTGTTAAAACATAATAATGATCCAAGACATAAAAATTATTATTCCACTTATATGAGAATGGTGAACCAAATATATAATACTGGAAGTTAGAGCTTCATTTACCCTGGGAGTAAGGAATGGGTAGCCAGGTAATGAGAGAGCCCACTGTGGGGCATTGGAAATGTTTAATGTGTTAAACTGATTGAAGTACTGAATTTCTTTTGTTTAACATGTCTTATTAATTTTATTCATTTTTTATTGCCAAGGTGATGTACAGAGAGGTTACAGTTACATAAGTAAACTAATAAGTAAATTTCTTGTCAAACTTGTTACCCCTTCACTCATTTTTCTCCTACTTTCCTTTCCCCCCCACCTCTCCCCAAGACGGGCAGATCATTTCCAACAAATTGTCTTGTGCTCTATATAGTTTTTTTTTTTTTGTCGGTCGTGGGGCTTGAACTCTCGGCCTGGGCATTGTCCCTCAGCTCTTCAACTCAAGGCGAGCACTCTACCACTTGAGCCACAGCGCCACTTCCAACAAATTGTCTTGTGTATGTTGCTGTTCCATTTGTTCCCTCCTTGTCCTTTGTTTTTACCATTCTGTTGTTCCCTTCTCTTTGAATTTCTTGATGTGTGTTCTAATACTCATAGTTGTAATTTTAACATTTGTATACTTTAATGCATGTACTTTATACCCCAGTAAATACTTTTAATGAACAGACCTTTATTTTTAAAATTTTCAAACCGAACAATAGAACATTTCTAAAATTATGTATTAACTCTGAAATATTTTCTTCCGATAAAACTCAAATCACCTGATATCCTTAGATGATCAAACATTTAAATTGATACACTGAAATAAAAAGTGAATCTCTTGACAGTATACAAAATATACAAAATACTAACAAAATTAAAATTTCCAGTAAGATTATACTTAAAAATTACGAAGAAGTCTTGAGAAAAAAGTAATTTAGTTTTTAGAACTTTGTTAGTATGACTATTCCATCTTGACACATACTTTCCCATGAAGAGCTTCATCAATTCAAATAGTCTTGCCAACTATTTCTTGTGTCCTTGAAACATTTACTTCCCATTCAGCGCCATTTAAAAAAAAATCTTCATGAGGATCTTATTGATGAATACACTAGGATCTCTCCAAACGTATTTTTACATGTGTATGTATTCAATTATGTAAACAGCTAAGACCCTTGGCAGCATTGTTGAATGGAAAAAAAAGAGACCCATAAACATATAGACAAAGTGTAGAATTTTCTTTGTATAGTGGAGATCTGAAGCAATCAGGACCTGGATTCATCTGAAAACTAGTAAATAATGAAATGCTTGGTAGAATAATATGTAGATGGTACTAACTGCTTGTTTTCATAAATATTGGTCTATCAACTGATGACTTGAGAAAAATAAAAATAAGCCAAACTAAGCTTTAAAATGTGCCAGCTATTCTTTGAGTTTTAAAATAAGGTATATTAGCTGTGCATGAGGGTGCATGCCTATTATCCCTCAGGAGACTGAGGCAGGAGGACTATGAGTGGCACGTGGGCCTGAGTTAAATAGAGTTCCAGCTGGGTACCAGTGGTTCATACTTATACTCCTAGCTACTCAAGAGGCTGAAATCTGAGCATTGTGGTTTGAAAGCCAGCTTGGGCAGGAAAGTCCATGAGATTATTATCTCCAATTAACTACCAAAAGCACGGAAGTGGATCTGTGGTAACGTGCAAAATCCTTAGGGGTACAACATAGGCCCTGAGTTTAAGCCTGAGGACTGGCACAAAAAAAAGAGAAAGAGTTCTAGGCCATTCTGGTCTATAGGGAATATTTGTTTCCAAATTTAGAAAATAAAATATCAAGGGATTAACCATGAACCCTCCAGCTGGTATAGCAACAGGAACTAAATATCAGGACAAAATGAAGACAAGAGTCCTTCCAAATACTAAATGTTTAAAAGCAGTGCTCTTCATTTTTAATCACGGTCTTAATTCATAATATTTGGAATTATGTTAAGGAATTTCTCCAAAGAGAAATTTCTGTACTTCACATAACTCTTGTTCGTTTCCTTTGCAGGCAAATTATGCCTCTATAGCCCAGCCTCTAAATGAAAAAGTTCAGACCCAAATGTGAAATTTGAAGCCTAGAGCTAAACACCTTGAAAGTAGCAGAAGTTCTTCACATTGTAGATGACTGATGTTTTGGAGGTCTGGAATGAGGAAGGTTTAAGCATAGCAAATCTGTGGATGAATTTAATTATGCACAGAAAGAAAGAAGAAGCAGAAGTTCATGCTCTAGGAGCATTTTATGCGGGAAAAGAATTTTAATCACGAAAGAGTATGGCTGGGGCTGAGAAGGTGGCTCAGTGGTAGAGCGCTTGCCTTGCATGCATGAGGCCCTGGGTTCGATTCCTCAGCACCACATAAGCAAAAAGAAAAAAGCCGGAAGTGGCGCTGTGGCTCAAGTGGTAGAGCACTAGCCTTGAGCTGAAGAGCTGAGGGACAGCGCCCAGGCCCAGAGTTCAGGCCCCACGACCAGACCCCCTCCCCCCCAAAAAAAGAGTATGGCTTTCTCTACTCATCTAATATGCCCTTGCATATTGCCCCAAATGCCAAGAAGCAGCTAGGACCTGTCATGCTTCATTGTTAGGCAAAATAAGAACTTGAAACACAATGAAAGTATTCAACAAAAGTAAACACCTAGAACCTGAGTCCTTGAAAATTTGCAGTGCTTACCAATTACTACTGCTTATACATTTCTTTGTTTGTGGCATAGGTTGAATCAAAGTTTTAAAATGTAGTTGAAGGGCTGGGAAAATGGCTCAGTGATAGCGTGCTTGCCTTGCATGTGTGAGGCCCTGGGTTCGATTCCTCAGCACCACATAAACAGAAAAAGCCAGATGTGGCACTGTGGTTCAAGTGGTAGAGTGCTAGCCTTGAGCTAAAGAACTGAGGAACAGCACCCAGGCCCAGAGTTCAGGCCCATGACCGACAAAAATAAATAAATAAATAAAATGTATTTGAAAATACAATATACATTTCTGTGTTTTAAAAGATTAAATTACTTAAAGACTCAACAATGACAATTTCTCTTCTGTCTTTGTGTCTCTAGTCATCCTGTACATCTTTCCAGAGGCAATTAATGTTACCAGTTTCTTAAGGACTTCTCTGGAGATATTTAATGTCTATGAAAGAAAATGAAGATGGGAGGCACACATGCATGCATACACAGAGAGAGAGAGAGAGAGAAAGGTTTTTGGCTGGGTGCCTAGCTACTCAGAAGGCTGAGAATTGATAGTCACAGTTCAAAGCCAGACCAGATAGAAAAGTCTGTGAGACTTATTTCCAGTTACACAAAAGCTTTCAACTTTTACACAAATGGTAGCATGCTACATGAAATTACTCTGTACTCTGACTTGGCATCAGTTTATTCTAATAAGAAGCCTGTTTTATTTTTTCTTAACCTTTTATAATTGTATTTTCCTCTTGTCTCTAATTACTGGTCTCACAAATTGTGGTGGGTCCTATTGATAATTCCATTCCATAGTTTACAAACTCTTAAGTTTTTTAAAGAAAATTCTCTCCCCCTTTGTGTGTTAATTATCACTAATTCTCCACCTAGTCTCCAATTTTGTCCCTTGTGCTCCATTTTAGTGGAGGTTACAATGTTAAGTCTGCTCTACAATAAACAGTGAAATCTTGGTGTGACTTGTAAAAAAATGTCATTCTTTTTGGCAATTTATTGTGGTTTGAATTCCACCAATTCCTTCTGATTATTGTCAGTCCACCTGCCACCTAGACATCTAGCCCCTCACTTAAAACTCTGACTCCAGGTCTTTCTCTGATTTAATTCCTAGAGATATCTTATATAATTGAATAAACTTGAAATTTGTTTAGCTGCTTATTCATAAGCTCATAATCAGAAATTACTTTTCTTCAGCTCTCTATTTTTTAATGTTTTCTGAAATTTTAAATTGGCTTACACTAGAACAATATTATTTAATATTATACATAACCTCCCCAACCCCTTACTTTCTACCCACAATTTTCTGATTTTTGTCCCTTTTACCACTTTTTTTTCTCCTTTTACCAGCTTTAACCCCTGATAGCTTTCTTCTGCTAGAGATAATTAAATAAACTCACACATAGTGGTTCCACACACAGTTGTGGTCTCCAAAAGTGTCTGGGTTCCCACATACAATTGAGTTATTTCTTCTGGTTGATATCTTTTTCTTCCATTCCTCTCAGTTATTGTTGCTGAACTCCAAAACTTACATTGTGTCCTTCTGCAAACAATTGCAGATTTCATTCTCAGTAGATGACCTTGACTTTATATCAGTAGAAAACAGAGGTCATTGGGCCATCTCACACCATTTCTCTGTAAATATCTTTTAGTTTTTTATATCTGTCTTATTTGCGATGCTAGGGCTTTGCACATTCTAGGCAAATGCTCTTTCTCTGAGCTATAGATCTGATTCTGGTTTTTACTTTCTTTCCTTCACTCTAGAAGCCTCCAATGTCCTTACCAGTTCATAGTCAATTTATACCTTTTTGCTCAAGGCAGTTTCCTTCTGCATCTGTCCTAGTTTTGCCCTGACAATCATTTCTCCCTCAATCTCTTTATTTAATATGGCTCTCAACTCGAAAACACTTAAAGGTCCTGTTATTTTAAAAATCACTTAGACTTGTACCTCATTCAACTTTCATCTACCTTCCCTTTTTATATTTTCAGATTTTTTGAAACAACAGAAAATCTGACTTTCTTGGGCTTTTCATTTTAATTTTACATGATGACCTTTAAGTATGCCTTCCTCTTTCCTCTCCTGAAATTACGTTCCCCAAGATACATTATAATCTAGTTGCCAAATCTGATAAACATCTATCAGGTGTGTGTGTGTATATGTGTGTGTGTGTGTGTGTGTGTGTGTGTGTGTGTGTGTGTGTGCCAGTCTGAAGGCTTAAACTCAGTGCCTTGGCACTGTTCCGGAGATTTTTTTTCTCTCTTTTAGATTTTTAAATTTTTATTATAAAGATTATGTACAGATTGGGTTACATTTACATAAGTCAAGTAATGAGTATGTTTCCTTTTGCACAATGCCAACCCCTCCCTAACTCTCCTCCCGTTTTTCCCCTTCTGACTTCCCTCCCCTCTAAGTTGTATAGTTCATTTCCAACATAGTGTCTAGTGGTTTTACTGCTGAATTGGTTCACCCTTTGTCCCATGGTTTCTGTGCTTCTCCCCAAGTCATATAAACTTTTTTTTTCATTTTACTTTGTTTTTATTTCAACATAACATACAGTTAAAAAGTTAACAAGATTTATTAGCATTTCCAATGCTTACAAAGAAAAATGACCTAAAAAGCAGTATAGCTGGATGCTGGTAGCTCACACCTGTAATCCTAGCTACTCAGTAGGCTGAGATCTGAGGATCACAGTTCAAAGCCAGCCCAGGCAGGAAAGTCCGTGAGACTCTAATCTCCAATTAAACTGGAGAAAACCGGAAGTGGCATTGTTGCTCAAGTGGTAGAGTGCTAGACTTGAGCTGAAGAGCTGAGGGGCAGTGCCCAGGCCAAGAGTCCAAGCCCCATGACTGACAAAAAAAATAAAAAAGCAATATAAACTTATATAGAAGACAAAAACAGCAACAAAATATAAATCAAAGGAAAGGGGCAAAAATGGAAAAACTTGGAAAAAATTATATTAAGTGAAGTAAGCCAGGCCCAAAGAAACATAGGTCCCATGGTTTCCCTTATTTGTAATATCTAGTATATGTATGAGTCAAGCGGAAAAGGTCAAATAATGTGATGTTAGGCAAATGAACCCTAAGATATGTATTTTAATGTTTTTTTTCTTTCATGCATGTGTTTCTAATGCATTTATAAGATTACTTCTTTGTTGCTTTGTATGTCCCTCCCCCACAGTATAACCCCTGCTTTCACTATATTTGATGTCAGTATAACTTGTGGAGGAGATGGGGAAAAACAAGTCGTTTAAGGATACAGGTGGACCTGTTGCAACAATGAGAAGTACAAGTTGTCATGTCCAAAACGAGCTTTCCAACGTCGTGGTGGGGGGGGAGGGGAAGGATTGGGATTGGGGGGGGGGAGGCTGGGAAGGGATGTGAAGGGTAAACAAAGGAGGAGGCTGCAATGCTTGATAAGAAATGTTCGCATTATCATGCCCATGTAATTGTAACCCCTCTGTACAGTATGTTCACAAATAAAATAGAATAAAATTTTAAAAAAATAAATCAAAGAAAAGAAAAAAGGGAAGAGGGTAAGAAAAGAAAAAAAATAACCACCAATAGTGCAATAAAAAATTCTCTTGCTTCTGTTTCTTGGAGTTAATTTTGATAAGCATCATTTTATATTGTCATATGCATATAAGTATTGAACCCTTGCCTTCCTCTCCTAAGAATATCCTCCTTTGTTCTCATGGTGTGACTGTTTAGACTGCTGTTTAATTGATCTGTCCCTGAGATTTTTGCTCAGGGGTTGTACTCTACCACTTGAAGTAAAGTTCCACATCTGGCTTTTTCGTGACTAATTGAAGATAAAAGTCTAACATCTCTTTTCTTTTTTGCCAGATTTTGCTTTGAACCACAATCGTCAGATCACAGCCATCTGAGCAGCTAGGATTTCAGTCTTTTATAAATGAACATGTCCCTGCTTTTGACACTACTGATTGATTTTTTTATTCTAAAATGTAACATATATTATGATTATGAAAAAAATACTATGAAATACTTGGAAAATATAGAGAAAAAGAACATTATGATAGCATTAATTGGTGATAATAACTGTCAAAATTATATAATACATTCTTGTATATAGGACAGAGAAAGGTAAGTAGACATAGGTTATGCTTTTTGAGATCTTTTTTTTTTACTGTGAAAATATTGTACACAGGGGTTACAATTACATGAGCAAGGTAATGAGTGCATTTCTTATCAAGCAAACCTCCTGGTTTGTTTCCCCTTACCATCCTCCCCTCCCAAAGTTATAAAGTTCGTTTTTTGACATAAAGTCTTGTACATCTCATTGTTGCAATGGGTCCACCTGTATCCCTATTTAAACAATTTGTTTTTTCTCCTTCCCCTCCACAAATCATACCAACATCAAATACAGTGAAAACAGGGGTTATACCGTGGGGGAGGAACATACAAAGCAACAAAAGAAATCATCTTATAAATATGTTAGAAACAATTGCATGGAAGAAAAAACATTTGAATCCTTATCTTGGGGTTCATTTCACCTAACATCAACTTATATGACCTTTTCTGCTTCACTCAGACATATACTTGTTATTGCAAATAAGGGAAACCATGAGGCCTATGTTTCTTTGGGCCTGGCTTACTTCACTTAATATAATTTTTTCCAAGTCTTTCCATTTCCTAACAAATGGGGCAATATCATTCTTTCTGATGGAAGCATAGAATTTCATTGTGTATATATACCACATTTTCTTGATTTATCCATCTACTGTGGGGCATCTGGGTTGGCTCCATATCTTAGCTATGGTAAATAATGCTATGCAGGCAAAATTCTGTGCAGTAAACTTTACCTGTCTTTTTATATATCAGATTAAGAAAATGTTTCCATATGCTCAAATAATTTTGAAGTTTTAAAATAATCTTATTAAAGATTCTTATAACTACTGTATGATAAATGAATGAATGGATGAATTCACATTAATTTAGTCATTTCCCTACTATTGAATATTTGATCCCATTTATCTTACCTATTATAAGTTAAAGTGTTGTATATATCTTCATTCACAAATCTTCGACAATTTATTTGGCATATATTTCTTTAGAAAAAAGTATTGTAAGAGAATTATTGGGTCCAAGGAAGTAAATTTCAAGGCATTGTCACACAATGCTGAATTGACTCCCAGGAAAGTAGTGGTGATTCACTATCTCACTTACAATGAGTGTGATTACTTGTTTTTTTTTTGTCTGAACATTTTACTTTCTTTCCATTATAAAATCATCTAGTCTCATTCCACAATAGTATTACCTTTTAGTTTTCTCTGTTCTTTCCAGATGGTATATCCTTGTCCCCTTGTTTGAGTTTATATTCTTTGTTGTTGTTGTTGTTGGTCATGGGGCTTGCTCTGGGCTTGGGTGCTGTCCTTGCAGTCTTCAGTTCAAGGCCAGCGCTCTACCACTTGAGCTACAGCGCCATTTCTGGGTTTTCTAGTGGTTTTATTGGAGATAAGAGTCTCACGGAGTTTCCTGCCTGGGCTGGCTTTGAACCGCGATCCTCAGATCTCAGCCTCCTGAGTAGCTAGGATTACAGGCGTGAGCCACTGGCGCCCGGCTTGCCTGTTAAAATTAATAGCTCTTTGCCCCTTTCACCTTATTATTTCCTAAGGTTAATTCTTGTACTTCAATAGATTCAAAATCCTCTATTATGCTGAACATTTTAAAATAGAAGATATTGGACTCTTTTTTGGATAGGACCACCATAAGGCATCACTTTTCTGATATTCTCCAATTAATAAATAAGTCATTACATGAAAAAAAAAATGTGTTGGTAGGAGGACCAGCCAAGAAGCCAAGTAAATTTAAAACCATGATATATGTTGTAGGGAGGGAGGTTATTTGCTTTTCCTCTTTTGTTTATCATAGCTCATACCATGTACATAGGTACAGAAGACTTTCAGTTTAATAGACACTTCTCTGGGAAGAAAAGATATCAAAGATGGGAATATTTCCAAAACTGATTATTCTCTTAATGTTGTTTGAGAGAGAAATATTTGTTGGAGGTTTTTGTTGGTTAAAGTTAAGGCCAAAAGTTGATTTGGGCTGGAGATGTAGTTCTATGGTAGAGTATGTGCTTTGAATGCATAAAACCCTGGACTTGATCTATGGTACAAAAACTTAGGGCTGAAACTTTTATTTCTTCTAGCCTAGAATATTAGTGTAAGTTATATTCTAATTTCTATGTTTGTGTACAATTGAAAAAAGTAGGAAGCTATATAAAGATTTCAAAATATGAAATCATATTACCTTCAAGCTGGAAAACATAGATGAGACATACATTTGAATGCCTTCACTTCATTACTTAACTGACTGTGAGCCAGATGTGCTGTATGACAGAATCAAAGAAGTATGGTTAGAAGTACAGATCACTGAAATCCAAATCTTCAACCAGGTGTCAATGGTTTATGCCTGTAATCCTACCTATTCAGGTGGCTGGTAACAGAGGCTCACAGTTCAAAACCAGTCTGAGAACTGAAGTGTTTGAGATTCTTTTCCCAAAGTAACCAGCAAAAAGCAGGCTGGACACATGATTCAAGTGGTAGAGTACCAGCTATCAGCAAACAAGCTCAGGGAAGGTGAGAGTCATTAAGTTCAAGTTTCAGAATAGCAAATTAAAAAGTACATCTAACTCTTATTTTAATATATATTTCACTACCTAAATGTTTCCATATGTTCTTGATGCTAGTTGTCTGACAAGCCTTTATAAAAAGTTATACAAAAGTAAAATCTGAGAAATCATGTACCCCTAGATCATAACCTTTAAAGAATCATTAATGACAATCTTATACTCCAGGCACTTTTGCATTTGTGGGCCAATTCTTCCATAGAAAAATAATTAAAAAATACTTAATTGGTATACAAAGTGATATAATCAACTAGATTTATTATTATTTCCATTTTTGTTCTTATTTTTAAATACACAATTTTGAGGACACCTAGAAGTATTCTAGTCCATAGGCAATGTGCCTGTGATTAAAAAGTGATAAAGTCACATGTACAAGTCTTGTTCATAAGACTTGTAAACAGAGAATGTGTTTACTTTTGTTTCACTTAGCACTTTCATTTTTTTCTCATATGGTCCTATTACCATAGCAAAGCACATGGTGTTCTATAGAACTAGCAGGGGAAAAATTATTCTCCATTCTCAAGTTGCAGTGATAATTATTCTGCAGACATGTAGATTGTGATGCAAAAATCAAGTTATTCTGGACTTGGCTAAGGTTGAGATCTCTGAATTAGCTGGAAATACTCATACAAATTCTATTCAAAATGTTTTATAGAGCATACAAGCACATCAAATTCTCATATCATTCAGGATGTATGGAATATTTGACAGTTTGATTTCTTTAACATCATTTTAGCCCATGGTACTGGCATTACACCATTAATTCATGCCTTTGCCTCATAAGATAATCCAATACAGTTACCATAAAATTACAATAAAATATTAAATATAAACCCAGATTTTCAGAAAATGAGTAATAGAAATTTCATGAATTTAGAAATGCTAGTATTCATTGCATATAGTGAATACTTTAACAAGAGCCATCTTCTCTGTGCTTTTTTAGGATTCTTTTGGCCATATTGACATGGAACAATTAATTAGTGTCTGAAATGCCTTTGCTAACTTAATATTCCTTTTAAGAAGACTAAATTTTTGTTGTGAAACCTAAAGATAAGTTACGAACTTGTAATAATCAAATATACTTTTTTGTGTGTGTGGGGCCTGAACTCTGGGCCTGGATGCTGTCCCTCAGCTCTTCAGCTCAAGGCTAGCGCTCTACCATTAGAGCCACAGCGCCACTTCTGGCTTTTTGCTTTTTGCTTATATGATGCTGAGGAATCGAACCCAGGGCCTCATGCATGCAAGGCAAGCGCTCTATCACTGAGCCACCTTCCCAGCCCTTCAAATATACTTTTAAAGAGATCCAGTGGCATATTAGAGCCAGGCAATGAACTGGGATAGGATAGATAGGCTAATGCCACATCGACAAATAAGGAAATACAAATCCCCATGATTTAACTTAAGATTTATGTTTCACAGAGTCTGCTAGCTTGTTTTGACTTTGCATTTCCATCAATTGAACATGAGCACTCCTCCATAATTACTGTGAAAAGAACCCTGGAAGGTCAGAAACTGGCTGTAAAGTAGTTTGGTCTGTAAGTGACAGCTAATATTTCTGCTCACAATCTATAGGACAGACCTAATTATGTGGTCCTCCCAAGGTGTAATACTCCCGTGTGTCTAGAGGGAGGATAGAAGTGGATGTGGAGGAGCACAGATGTTTCTACCCCATTAGTTTTTAGATAAAAGTAAATGTATTTTGCTTGCTCAAACACCCAGGTCAGAATCAGTAACAGTTGATAGGTGGTCTTTCCTCTCTATTCAAAAAATCCTAAAAATAGTAGATTCAGTGTTGAGTTTTCTATATGAATATTGAAGTTAATTAACTATGGATGTATGATTTTAAGCTTAAAATGATGACAGCCTTAAGGTGAGCACATTATTATCAGAAAGATAAGGACAATAGCAAGTCTCAATTTGTAAACTTACCTTCCCACTACAATATGATATTTAGCATTTTTATGGTGACACAGTCTAGACTTGCTATGTCTAGACTTCTTAATGTAAGAAACCATTATCAAAATCAACTAGGGTTATTACCAAAAATACAAATACTTAGCTCACCTACAGAATTACATGCTTGGAGTTAGACAATTGCATGTTGTCTTTAGAATTACTATGCACATTGTTGCTTGATAGTCATTGACACTAAGGAACCATTGACATAGAGGTGAACAGTGTTGGGTAAAGGAAAATAATAGGCATTTTTGAAATCAAAATGTAGAATAGAGCGTCTTGTCTTGAGGTTTCATTGGTTGAAAGTAAGAAGATCTGATTTAAATCACGTTATTCGTGATCAAGGAAATCTCAGCATTCAGGACTCCCAGGGGGGTACCCCACTGTTAATACAAATGGCATATCTTTTCACTCATAAACTTGAATCTAATTTGACCACAAGCTGATTCAGGAATCTTGCATTTTACTTTGAAAATTTATTTTTTACCTTTTGCCTTTTCTAAGTATCTCTATTCCCTAGATGGTCTCATTCAGTCTCACTGCTTTCAATACCTTCAAAATCTAAGTGCAAATACCTCTAGGTTAAACTTCCTTGCTAACTCTAGACAACTTATGCTCAACATCTCTATTCACATGTCAAGCAGGCTTTTTGATATTAAAATTCGATATTTAAACTTTGATCTTCTGATAGTCTTTCCCCACAAATAGTCCCTTCATGGATTCTTTCATTATTTCATTCTATGTCAGTTTAAGCTAATGCTTTTAGCATCATAGTTGACGTCTTTCTCATACATACACCATACAGCCTACTGACAATTTCCCTCAACTTTGCTTCTAAAATATAACTAGGATTTGACCACTTCTCACCTACTTTCATGGTTACTGCCTTAGTCTAAACCACCAGCATTTCTACTTGCTTAATTATAATAATACTGTCCTAAATGGTTTGTTTGCTTCTTTATTCTCAGGCCCCCTTTAGTCTATTCTCAATGTGACAGCAAAAATGATACTGTTAAAACATTATGACAGATCATAGTTCCTCTTACTACAAAAGGCTCCTCTCATAATTCAAAGGAATAGACAAAATTCTTCCAATGATCTGCAAACCTTTGAATAAATGGCCTCTCTTTTCAAAATAAATTTCTTCTCTTATATTCTCTCTTAATTCACACATCCACTCTTTTTTCATCTTTAAAGAACACAAGTCATGGTCTTCCTCAGCATATCTATATCTACCATTCCACCTTCTTGGTTGCTGGGTTTCCTTCTGATTTTTGTTCAAAGGTTATTTTCTCAACAATTTCTTCAGTGGTAATCATGCTTTAATGTCATCATATATTTGTTTTTCTCCTTAGCACTTATCAGTATAAAATGCACTGTGTATTTTTAAGTCTTATTTAATATCTGCTTTTATAGCATCAGATTTAAAGATTCGACATAAAAGCTTTTTAGGAGCATTTGTACATTATCTATCTCAGTATTGAGAATGGTGCCTAGCACATGCAATTATTCAATGACTGTTTTAAAAATGAATATCTATCTTCTCATGATACCTATTTGTAGATTCATACGATTCCATCCATTTTATTGATGATTTATGAGCTTCTATTTTCATGGGTTTCCTTATATTTTAAATTGAACCTTGTCACTCAAAATTGTCAAAATAACACAGGGTGAAGCAACACAATGTGAA
Organism: Dipodomys ordii; assembly: GCF_000151885.1. Taxonomy (NCBI): domain Eukaryota; kingdom Metazoa; phylum Chordata; class Mammalia; order Rodentia; family Heteromyidae; genus Dipodomys; species Dipodomys ordii. The sequence goes on along the minus strand of NW_012267310.1, from coordinate 8,831,811 downwards.
CATGCTAACAAGGAAGATATAGTAAAGTGATAGAAATGGAAAATAACAAGTAAATTTGAGGTATATGGTTATGGTAGTCAGCCTTTAAAATAGTTCCCACTGACCCTTGCCTCCTGATATCTTCTTTAGTGTAGGCTGAACCTATTGACTAACCTCTAACAAATAGAAGCTAGCAAAAGTAAAAGTATGTAATTTCCAAGTTAGGCTACAAAATTAAATTTGCTTTTGTGTTGCTTGTGTTCTGTCACTTTATCATACTGATTACATAAAATTCTATGTTATTAGATACCCTGTAAGAAAAGAAGTCTGTATGATTAGAGAAACCTCTCCCAACAGATAGTGAACTAGGAACTTCAATAAAACTGCCTGAGAGAAGCTGAATCTTTCCTACAATCAAAAAGGCTTTGAAGCCTGGCTCAGGTGGCTCACGCCTGTAATCCTAGCAACTCAGGAGGCTGAGATCTGAGGATCACAGTTCACAGCCAGCCTGGGCAGGAAAGTCGGTGAGATTCTGATCTCCAATAAACCACTAGAAAACTGGAAGTGGCACTGTAGCTCAAGCAGTAGAGAGCTCGCCTTGAGCTGAAGAGCTCAGGGACAGAGCCCGGGCCCAGAGTTCAAGTCCCACAACCGACAACAAACAATCAATCAAACAAACAAAAAACAGGCTTTGGGCTATACCTCTCTCCTTCAGAGTCTTGAGATAACTGCAGTTCAGATCAATTGAAGTCTAAGAGACTTTGAGTTAGGGGAACAAGCTAAGCCATCTCAAGTTTCCTGACCCACACAACCTATGGAGTAGTAAATGTTTGCTGTTTTAATCCACTAGATTTTTGAACATTTTTTTTACCCAACCATATATATGTAATACAGTGGCCATATAACAAAATATTTGATTTTTATATGTTATATATATTTGTATATATATATATATATTTAAATTTTATTTTATTTGTGAACATACTGTACAGAGGGATTACAATTACATGTGTAGGATAATGCATACATTTCTTACCAAGCATTGCAGCCTCCTCCTTTGTTTATCCTTCACATCCATATTTATATATTTTTAAAAAGTGTCTTAAGGAAATATGAATGTGTGGTGATAAATAAGTGATCATTTTGAGGAAGGACCCATGTAGTATTTATTGAGCTGGTTGTAATTATTTACTAATCCCACAAGTAGTTTATTAAGAACCAATTCAGCAATTGGCAAATATTCAAATATATGATAGAATGAATGATGACTATGTGTCTACATTAGTGGAATTTATAGTATAGGTTGCATGTAACAGGGGACAACCATCAAGTCCTGAAATAAATGATTAGTAATTTCAGCCAAAAATAAAAATAAAAGTGAGTGATAACTTCTAGGCATATTGGCCATTTAAGAGAGGATACTTATATTGAAGGTCTATGCATTTGTAGCCATGGAGGTCAATTCCTATTGACAAGAAAGATACAGCAGTGCAAACAACTCTGCATAAAATATATACAGATGAAGAAATAGGAGAACTGGGAATAAGTATATACAAAAGAGCTAGATTGAGTATATCGTTTTGGATTTTATTTTAAATTCAGTGGAAAGCCCTTAGAGAGTTGAAACAGGAGAGTAGAATGCCTTCCTTTAATTATCTGAATGGTCATTATGGCTTCTGTGTAGAGTGGTTGTGGTAGATCCGGTGTTAGGGTACTGACAGTGGAATGGTATCATATGGAATCAATAAATGATCAGTCTACTCAACCAGGACCTAATCACTCCTTGGTTACATTTATCAACAATAGAGCACAAAGCTACCAAATATTTGCCTGCTGGAAGAGTGAGACTATGGAAGACTCATAAATAGTTCTTGTGTACTTGTCAGTACAACTTGACTGACGGGAAAATTGATTTATACATAGGGTGATGTTGAAGAAATAAAAAGAAGCCAAATTTTCAGTCAATCCATTTTTTCTTAGGGCAGGGCCAGACTTACTTCTTTTATTAACCAAAGGAACATTTAAAGATACATTAGACATAATGTTTTGTATAACTCCTCATTGCTCACAATTAAAATGTGATTTTGATGGTTTCAAAACAGCTGTTAGCATTTTCTTTTAGTGTTTATAAGATTTTTATGACCTTGAAGACTCACTCTACAGAACTATAAACAAATTAATGTTAAGCATAGTCTCTCTTAACCGTGGTAATAAGTATTGCACATAGAAATGGTTATTTGACTACATTTATGTCTATTACAGTAAGAGAGATAGTCTGTTGATTGGTCTTAATTTCAATGAGAGAAAGAAGGATAATGATGAAATGTTTCATGGGATGGGACAGTAGAAATGTTTACAGTTGTTCATTGATAAACTAGTAGCTTGATGCTGACTCATTATCTGAAGGTGTAATGGAAAGTGAGATGAGAAAAAGGTGGAATAGGAAGTGGACACAAACTTGCCACATCATCACTGTATTTAAAGCAAAAGCACTGAAGTCTGGAAACATGACTTTATTGTAACTTTAGCCCTTGGGTAGGGAAAATAAAGACTAAATCTGTGTACCTTTGAGTACATGTCAGAGGATAGATGTTATACAAATTCCCACAAATAGTGGCTTAAAGCATCCGTAACTTATTCTTTTTTTTTCTCCTTTTGGTCGGTCATGGGGATTGAAATCTAGGACTGGGCACTGTCTCTCAGCTCTTCAGCTCAAAGTGAGTGCTCTACCACTTAAACCACAGCACCACTTCCGGTTTTCTTGTGGTTAATTGGAGATAAGAGTCTCACAGACTTTCCTGCCTGGGCTGGTTTTGAACCGCAATCCTTAGATCTCAGCCTCCTGAGTATCTAGGATTATAGGCATGAGTCACTGGTCCGGCTGACAGTAACTTATTCTTTCACAATGCTGGAGGTCATTAATCTGAAATGAAAGTGTCAGTCAGTATGGTTGATATCTTATGAAGGTTCTGAGTCTGTCCCAGGCCTCTTTCCTAGATTCTAGATTCTTAGTGGGTTTTGGCTTGTTGACACAACACTTTAATCTCTACCTGTCTTCCTATGGCTTCTTTCTTATGACTCTATGAGTCTCAAAGATCCTTTTTCATTCTAATAACACAATCAATCCCTCTTTGAATTAAGATTCACTCTCAAAAGCAGTTTGAACTCATTTTGAGATTAAGTTCAGGTGCAAAGACCCCAAATAGGATAACATTCACAGGTTTTGAGGGTCAGGACTTGATATATCTTTTGGGGAGATAGAATTCCATCCCCTACGATGGCATATAAAAATGGTCATGTTTGAGAAGCATGCTATAGATATAATTTGGTAGGATGAGTTAATTTTTTAATCAGAAAATAAGTATCTATATGAGCGTATTCAGAAAATATTCACAAAAGAAAATAAAATATGTGATTTAATCATTTATAGTCTAACAAAAAAGAGCTTTTTTGTATGCTGGACCTGGGGCTTAAACTCAGGGCCTGGGAACTGTCCCTTAGCTGTTTTTGCTCAAGGTTAATGCTCTCCTACTTGAACCAAAGCTCCACTTCTGCATTTTTGGTGGTTAGTTGGAGATAAGAGTCTCACAGGCTTTCTTGCTTTGCTGGCCTTCAAACTGCAATGTTCAGCCTCCTGAGTACCTAGGATTACAAGCATGAACTACCAAGATCTATCTTTCAAAGACCATTTTTATTTGACCATTAAAAGAACTGTTTTTGTCAGATCTGTTGGCTCATGCCTGTAATCCTACCTACTCAGGAGGCTGAGATCTGAAGATTGCTGTTCAAAACCAACCTGGGCAGGAAAGTCCCTGACACTCCTATATCCAATTAACTGCCCAAAATCTAGAATGGGAATTGTGGCTCAAGAGATAGAGCACTAGCCTTGAGCAGAAAAGCTCAGGGACAGTGCTGAGGCCCTAAATTCAAGCCCTAGGACTGACTGACTCTCTCTCTCTCTCTCTCTCTCTCTCTCACACACACACACACACACACAAGAGAAAAGAAAAGAACTATTTTTGGTAGCACTGGGGTTTGAACTCAGGGCTTCATGCTAGGCTGGTATACCACTAAGGTCATGCTTCTAGCCCTGAAAGAGTTATTTGGAGGTATGCTTTTAAAGGTTGAAATGAAGATATCTAAAACCAAATTCTGTAACTATTGATTCATGAATGTTCACTTAGTGAATATGTTCCATGTGAATACATGATAAAAAATTGAGCATTAGCAGCACCTCAAAAAGTCTTGTTGTGACCTCATTAATTATGAGGTTTCCTGAGTATAATCACAATCCTGAGTTGTAGCCCCTCTATTAAAGAATATTTCTTCCTATTTATCCACCCTTCCATCTATCCATTCATCTGGCATCTATTTATTTATCTATCTTCCTACCTACCTAATTGAGACAAGGTCTTACTATTCAGCTCAGGCTGACTTCATAATCCTGCCTCAGTCCCCGAAGTATAAGGATTAGCGCACCACCACACCCAGTGATAATATATGGCATCTCATTTTATTTTGCTTTTTATAGTTCTGGATATTGAACCCTGGTTTTGTCCATGTTAGACAAATGCTCTTCACAAAGTTATATCTTCATTCCATTTCTTCTTATTTTAGAACTCTATAAATGAGTCATACAGTATATTGCCTTTTTATGTCTGCTTACATTTTTATTAGCTCACAATAGTTATAGATGGGGAGGATGTTATTGTTCCATTTTCATGTTTACAACATATTCCAATTCATCTCACCCCCTCTTTCACTCACCCTGCCTCCTTACTACCTTCTCAAAGTGGTTATTATATAATTTGAAGCAATCGAAATATAAGAAATGGGAATATATTTGACCTTCATGATAGAAACATTTCTCTGTAAAAGTTCACAGAGTGATGACATTGAAACCACAGGAAAGTAATACTAGTTGGTCCTACGGTGAATGATCATTATTCACCATCATTATAAAGTTCTTTGGTGCTTATACTTAACAATCTTTAGCTACAGCATAAAATGCTTACCTATAACTGGAGATTAGAAAGTAAAAAACTCTAGCATCCTTGACAATGTAACATAAAGAGAAACAAGAACGTCGGGAGTCAGAGAACTGTTAAACACCTCATTCTGTTATAACAAGGAACCACAGGTTTTAATGTGCATACAATTCTTTAATGCAATGAGCTTTTGAGAAATTACGTGAAAAGATGATTACTTCTAATGTTGATTTCCATGCTTTAACTCTTTGGAGAAGAAAAAGAAACTAATAAGTAAGAACAAAAACATGCTATTCAAAAATTGGGATGCCCGAAATGAAAATTAAGGAAGATAAGTGAGGAAAATAAGTGGTAAATAAAAACTCCTTATTTACTGAAAACATTTCTTCACTATTCTCTCCTGTTTGAATTAGTTTATAATTTGATTACTTGAACACATTCAGAAATACAGGGATATATAATGCCTGTCCTATCATTTAACCTTCTAGGCCAATCTGTTGTTTATATTGTTTTCAGATAAATCTCACTGTCATGATGGTTTTATTACTCTCTGCTTGTAATCTTCGACTGGTATTCTTTTTACTATGAGATTAAGTATTAGATCTCCACCTTGGAATTTTAGGCACTGAATAATATGGCCTCAACAAACATATTGTCACTAATTGTAGTACTGCCAAATGTTAAATGGTATTTTGAACTGAGAGAGACTTGTCTTTCAAGCTTGTACTCATTCATCCTGTACTATATAGCTTCTCATGTGAAATTCACTGTACACACTCTTGCAAGAATAGTCATTGAAGCATTACCTGTAATAGCAACAAATTGGAAGTAACTTAGCTGTTTAAAATAAAAGAGAGTGTTATCAGATTTGGTTATATATAATAACATATAATAACAAGAATAGGAAATAATTAAAATGAAGTAGATCTATATCTCTTGATATGAAAAGATAGAGCTCAAACAAGAAGTTGAGTATAGCAAATTATAGAAGATTGGATGCAATATGATGCAGTTTATGAAATGTTAAAAATATACATGTATTACAAAGAAAATCAAAATCTCTGAGGAAAAATATATATTAAAATAAAGTTAGTGGTTTTTTTCTATGTAGAAAGGGAAAATAATTGAATTGAGAAAGTACAAAAGAGGCCTCTTAAAGAGACAAGACCAAGAAAATGATGTGGCAAAGATATAAAATAGGGGGGGCTGGGAAGGTGGCTCAGTGGTACAGCGCTTGCCTTGCATGCATGAGGCCCTGGGTTCGATTCCTCAGCACCACATAAGCAAAAAGAAAAAAGCTGGAAGTGGTGTTGTGGCTCAAGTGGTAGAGCGCTAGCCTTGAGTGAAGTGCTGAGGGACAGTGCCCAGGCCCAGAGTTCAGGCCCCACGACCGGACCCCCCAAAAAATAAACAAAAAAAAGATATAAAATAGGTAATTATAGTATTCTGTCTTCTTTGTATGTTTAATATAAAAAACCCTATACAACAAATAGGTTCCAAATAGTTGAGAAGATATATAGTATTCAACCTTTTTGTCTCAGGGTCATGAAATGATGGGTAAATATTCTTTTTGATGATTTTTTAGAATTAGACATTGAATTCAATTTTCTAGTCTAACATGAAAATTTATAAGTTATCATTTCTATTTTTATAATTAAAAAGCTTAGGGGCTGGGAAGATGGCTCAGTGGTAGAGCGCTTTGCATGCCTGAGGCCCTGGGTTCCGATTCCTCAGCACCACATAAGCAAAAAGAAAAAAGCCAGAAGAGGTGCTGTGGCTCAAGTTGTAGAGCGCTAGCCTTGAGCTGAAGAGCTAAGGGACAGCGCCCAGGCCTAGAGTTCAGGCACCACGACTGACAAAAAAAAAAAAAAAAGCTTAGAAACACCAGTGCAAACCTCCAACTCTTCTTAGGTCAAACAGATTTGAGTCACAAGAAAATCATCATTCCATAAACAGGAGAAAACTACAATACAGAGAATCAGTTTTACCAAGAACAAAAGCTGCTACTAGAGCCTAGTAGGAACCCTTGAAGGATAACAGGCTAATTACTGGAGCTTCTTTGTGGATTAGATTAGGAGACAAAAATCTCTTGTGGGCCCAGCTCCAGCAAGATTCCCATAAGTTTTGTGTTTGGTATCACTGGGAATCTGCTCAAGTTGTTAGGGTGAAGCATAGAGAAAAATCCTCTTGTGCTTCAGGTATGAGTAGTGGTGGTAGCAGCTACCATCTTGTAAAAAGCCTAGATCATTTTATTCTTCTTAGCAGTATTCTGCCCTTAAAGAAAACTAGGTCACCAAAGCCAAACCCACTTGTGCTTTACCATACACTAATGGAGAAAGGTAAATATTCAACCATCCACTTTAGCCTTCTTGTTTTACCTAATAGGAGGAGAAATATTGAGAGGCACTTACAAAGGTCACAGACTGGAAACACAGACCCACTGAAAGATTGAAACCTAGTTATAACATTACAGAATATTTCACCTCTCCTCATGGCTTATTGCCACATTAAACATTTACCATGGTAGTCTACATTCTGGATCATAAAATACACATCAACAAATTTAAATGAACCGAGAGCATACAAGTATACTCTCAGATCAAAGTGGCACTAAATAAAAATAAATAACCAAAAGATAGTTGGAATATATCAAAATAATTAGAGGCTGAAAAACATGCTTCTAAAAATACTCTTATTTTATAAAAAGAAAATAAGTAATGATGATATTTAAGTATATAAACACACACGTTAATCCCACACCATTCCTCTCACCATCAAGAAGTATTTTCTACCTTCCCAGTGGAAGTTATAAGCCATAATTTAATGTTATTTAAGCTGGTATTGTAAATAACTATTTTTGGTTTCTCATAATTTTATGGAAATTACTTTTTTGAGGCTTAACTACTTTTACATGACCTTATCCCAGAAATGATACCTACTGTAGAAGAGTTCACATTACTAGGGAAATACCACCTTTCATTTTCAAACTTATATACAAACTGGTAATCTGACTTAATGAATCTATATTTAAAGTACTTGCTATGTGTTTCTGGATTAAGTATGAGACATTTTTTAAAAATAATATGAAACGGCTCTTTAATCTTTTTCTTGTCCACCAACAAAAGAGGCAACAGTGTAAGAACATCAAAGCTAGAGATGTTTTATTACATGTTCCCAAATCTAGCCATTCAAAATCTTACTGGATGCTCAGATCAGTTGTGATCATAAATTAAGTGTAACCGAGTGCCTTCATTTAGAGAGGAAATCAAATAAAGCCAAAGAGGTATTGGTGGTAAATTGCAGAATGGAGTATAGCATGTTATTTAGAGTAAGTCTAACTCCTACAGGAATCAACTATAAATCTCAGAGACTTAATAGGCTCAGTTCTTGCTAATATAAACTTCAGAGCGGTTACCTCTGGATAAGCAGTTCTTAGGGGCAACCTCTCCCTAAATAGTGAATCTAGGAGAAAGATTTTTTTCTTTTGGAACCTCTTCAGACTGCTCTATATCAAGGCAGGAGACAAGAGAAGGGGATGAAGAGAGGCTGGATATGATCTGTGTGGGCTGTATTGAAATATTGCAATGAGCCCCATTAATATGTGATTAATATATGTATTCATCAAAGCAAAATTCTTTAAAAAGTAGTTTAAAAAAATAATCTAGAAGACCTCAGGGAGATTTTAATGGGCTTAGCCTCCAGGTCACATTGTGTCTTCTAGCTGCAAGAATGAAGAAAAGATTATTCTTCCTTTTTCTTCTGGAAATAAATGAAATGGCTTCATGAACACATACAACTTTCTGCCACAGGAAGAAAATATAGTGAGGTGAAATCATGACTTTTTGTTTGTGCTTCTGTTGTGCTTGGTTGGCTGCAAAATTTCAAACTAGAGTTATACATACATTCTTTCCTTAGACTTAAAAGTAGAATATCAGAGGTCTATAAGAACTCCAGAGAATATGTCAAGAAAGAGCAAGGCAATCTCTGTCACCTACAGATAGCCAGATGATGAATAGCTAATGAAAACTAGTCTCTATGGTTTACTATATACCCATAATAGAAGTTGCTTTCTAGTGCATTTATAACAAGACACATTTAGTTAGTCATTTTTGTTCTATATTTTGAAATGCTAAATTTGACTATAATTCCTAAAATAAGTATTCCAAACAAGCAAACTATAGTTACAATCTTGTTTTGCAAGGTCTGTAAATATATTTGGTGATTTTATTGTCAAAATGTAGGCTTGTACCTATATAACATACAGAAATTTAAAGGAAAAAACCACGTTGCATGATTTCTAAAAGTTAAAAATTGCTATATATATATATATATATATATATATTTGAAGAGTACATGAACAATTTCTGATGTCTTACAATTTAATAATCCCATTAATTGTATTTAGTTTTTCTCATGTTTTTCAGTTTTAAAGAAGGATAACCCTTTTAGAATTGTATCAATAAATATGTTATCATAACAATAAATATGACATTATTACAGAATATTCTACTCTGATCAGTCTATTTTGTAATCATAGAAAATGTCATGTTTTCATTAGCTCTTTTGTTAACATTAATCTAAAATATTTAAACGTAATTTAAAATTGGAAAAAGAGTAAATTTAAATGTTTGTTATTTAACTGTAGAGCTCTCTACTCTAGTTCCTCCCTCAATTTACAGGCTTTTTTTGGGAGGGGTGGTCTGGTCATGAGGCCTGAACTCTGGGCCTGGGCGCTGTCCCTCAGCTCTTCAGCTCAAGGCTAGCACTCTACCACTTGAGACACAGCACCATTTCTGGCTTTTTAAAAAAAATTTTTCTGCTTATGTGGTGCTGAGGAATCAAACCCAGGGCCTCATGCATGCAAGGCAAGCGCTGTACCGCTGAGCCACCTTCCCAGCCCCAATTTAAAGGCTTTTGCTTTCAAACATTCAATTCAACTATACTATCTTCCATGTGTCAAACACTATACTAGATTGGCAAGAGAGAGCAGGTTGCTTACTAAAACATTTCCTCTCTTTTCTGTTGTTTATGTTATAAAGGAGTGAGTAAAATACAGACCAAACCAACAAGCAAAATAAACAATATGGTAGATAGTAATGGATTCCTAGAGTTCCAGGGAAGAGAGAGTTTACAAATTTAGATAGTTACTCTGGAAAGTCGTTACAGCAAGGTATTGAGTAAAGAAAGTGAGCCGTGTGGACACTGAAGGAAAAGCATCTTATGGAGCATGTGGTATCTGTGCGCACACACGCACATGTGTGTGTGTGTGTGTGTGTGTGTGTTGTTTATTAAAGTCACAGTTTATTTAAGCTCACAATGTTGGAACCAAAACACAGATATCCTAAATTCTAGTTTTATTTTCTTCATAATGTGCTATTCTACGGATGCCAAATTAATTTTCATCAAACAATTAATCATATGTTGGCATTTATTTTATTACCCAGCTCCTGTTTGTTTAACACCATCTGTTTGTAGCGCATTGTAACAGATACTTTGGCAGAGAAAGGGCAACTTCCTTCCTTTTATAAATTTTCTCATATAGCTTCTCATTTAATTCCTAAATTGGACTTTGAGGCAGCCACTATCATTTATAGATAAGGAAATAGGTTCCGTGAGGTTAACTAACCTGCACCAAGAGCTGATAGCTAATATGTGCCAATTAGAATTGGAGTCCAGTTGACCCACTCCCAAATACTTGTACCTTCTAGCACATCATTTTGCTTAAATTGGACTTTAGTTACTGCTTGGGTGTGTATGTGTATACATGTGTGTTTTATTTGTTTTGTTTATTACTTATTTCATAAGAGAAAATGTTCAAAGAAAAAGTGTGGCTCAGTGGTTTCACGTTACTTACCAAATCAAATCAAACCTATCAGCTATTTGATAATAAATATACATGGAACAAGATTAGATCCAAAATCATGCAATTTAGCTCTAGAAAATTAGATGCAGCATTCTCAAATGGAGCTCACCTTCATTCATTTGGTGTCTTTCCTCTTATGTAGCTTATTATTTGTTATTTCTTATTTGATTTGAATTTTGCTATTAATGTGTGAATTGATAATACATTTTATATTGCTCAGAAGTTTTAAAGGGTATGTGATGCAAAATCTCCCTGTTCCTCATTCCATTCTCCAGCCATTCATTTTGACCGTCACTTTTTGGTTGTTACTTGTGTTTTATCTTACTTAAAAAATTAAAATTATCTTTAAATAGTTGTATAGATGGGTTTCAATTCAACATCCCAATTTGAGTACAATGCATAGTTATCAGTATGTACTTTACAGAGGTATGAGAATAGCTAACATCTTAGATATAACTGGAAATTCCATATGAATATTTCTCAGTTCAAAGTGAGACCAAGAACAAAAGGTGAAGCCAAGTGCTAGTGTCTCACACCTATAATCATAGTACTAAGGAGGCTGCGATCTGAGGATCATGGTTCTGAGCCATCCTGGGCAGACAAATCCACAAATCCTAGAGATTCCTAACTAGCAAAAATCTGGAAGCAGAGATTTGGCACAAGTGGTAGACCAACAGCTGTTGTAGAAAAAGCCAAGGGAGTTCAGGTCTCAGTACTGCCAAAATTGAGATGGAGGGGAGGGAAGGAGGGAGAGAGAGAGAGGTGGGGAGAGGGAGGGAGAGAGAGAGGGAGAGAGAGAGAGAAAGAAAGAGAAAAAGACTCAAAGAGAAAGATATACATCGGTTTTTAATTTGCCACTTTTTTGCTCCCCCCATATTCATTCTACATACTACAATTCCTAAAGTGTGTCTACAGTCCTGTCAATTGCCAGTTCATTTTCATATATTCTCTTGCTTCATATCTATCTATCTATCTATCTATCTATCTATCTATCTATCTATCTATCTATCTATCTATCTATCTAATCTATCTACATTCCCCACAGAGTACATTCTACTCAGTTTGAAAACCACTCCTCTATGTTTCTTATTTTATCTGCATTTTTCCCTTTGTATGCTATTTTCTAGTAGTTATAATTGTTTCGCATTGACCACGAGTGAGTGTGACAGTTCTTTTAATGGTGGAACTGGAAATCATACTGCTAAGTGAAAGAAGCTAGACCAAAGTTCTTTCTCATATGCCAACTCATTTTTATAGTTACTAACAGCTTAGTCAGCTGCAAAAATAAGGAGTGATATTACTTCCAATGCCTTTTTGTCTGTTTTTCAGTTTTACGAGTGCTCAATCACAATCTGTCACTCTTTTTGGAGCATATTTAGGTAAGCAGTGGAGGTATGAATAATGGGCTGTAGTGGATCCTGCCCCACCTCCACATAACAGTTCTTTAACTGTGCTGTTGCTCTTATCCCCACCCAGTCTTGGGCTGTTGATTAGCTACAGTTGCCTGCTTGCTTAGACTTGCAATCATTGGTCTCTGACAAAGGGGGACTCACTTGCCTAGACAGTTGCATATTCTCAATCCTTTCTCCTCAGGGGCAGCCAATAGCCAATGACTAGATGATAACAGGTTACAGGAATTGGCTATTTTGCCTCAAGTTAGACAAATCAATTTATGCTTTAGATTTCCCCATAGATCAGGCTCCCATGAAACAGATTTCCCTTGCTTAGCTTCCTTACCCTTCCCTAGCCACCTTCATTTTTTTCTGGACCCCTAACATGCCAAAGAGGACTAGATTGTTTTTACCAAGGCTTTCCTGGGTTTTAGCACTAATGTTTTCAAGTCCAGGTCACTATGTTAATCCAGGACAGTGGCAGTTGGTCATTATACACTTGAACAAGAATCTTGGTCTTAGACTCTGCTTCTAAAGAACCTGACCAAAGATGTAGGTTTACATGATCTATTAGGTGATGTGTAAAGCATGCTGATAGCTGCTAGATTATGGGATTAGTCCAAAGGGTACTCTTGTATGAGTTAGAACAAGGCATTTCTAGCCAGGTGCCGGTCCGGCAGGAAAGTCTGTGAGATTCTTATGTCCAATTAACCACCAGGAAACCGGAAGTGGTGCTGTGGCTTAAGGAGTAGAGTACTTGCCTGGAGCTGAAGAGCTGAGGGACAGTGCCCAGGCCCAGAGATCAAGCCCCATGACTGACCAACCCCCCCCCCCAAAAAAACACAAAACAATTATCTAATGCATCCATACTGGCATATGGCGTAGTAAACTGGAGTTGCCTTTTGTGGAGAAAACAGTATCTCTTCGTCTGGGGAAGTGCAGTTTCATACCAGGGATACAGCTTAACAGGAGGAGCACAGGCAGAATTTCTCTCCTTCCTTCTGCCAGATAAGCTTGTTGCCCTCATGTAGTGGACATGCTGAATAGCCATACAGGGTAGCTCTGAACAGAATCAGTAAAGGTACCGTAATTCATGTCTTATTTTCCATTTCCCTTGTCTAGTATGAGATCACCAATTCCATTATCTAGCAAGTATCAACATGCTTTACACAGCACCTATTAGATAATGTAAACCTACATCTTTGGTATAATGACCAACTGCCACTGTCCTGGACTGCCATATTGACCTGGACTTGAAATATGCACAGTATTGAACTTTGCTTGGGTCCTGTTGGACACAATATGTGCCACAAAGAGGCAGTTCAGTAAGTCAGAAGAAAAAAAATATTCCATGAAAGTCATGATAATCACCTATTTTCTATAAATGAGAGCATAAATTCTACTCTTGATTTCTCCAGGGAAGAATCAAACTTTTTCATTCCTGTGCTCTATCTTTTATGAAGGAATTGAGTTAGAACCATTTCTTCAACACCTCTGAAATTGCTACTATCACTTGGGAAGGAAATGAAAGAAAAAAAAACCCACAGTCATCTTACAAATACTTGACCTGGATCAACAACACACACCTACTATCAATTCTCAGAAAATGTTTAGTTTGCAAGGAGAAATAAACCATTTTCAAATACTCAAATAATCCTAACTCAATCAGTTTATCTCTGGAGTGGTTAATGATCTCACTGCAGTACATGAACTTGTTTCAAGAGTTCTTTTTCCTTTATTAATTCTAGTATAGAGCTCTAAGTTCTACAGAAAGGTGATATTTTTCTCTAATACTTTTTTTTGATACTGTGTATACTAATGGAACCAAAAAGACATCCTTTAAAGTAACAGTTTACTGACCCAGAGTGAACAAGACTACGAGAAGAGTGAACTTTGCTTTATTTCCAGTTGAGCTTTATAGAAAGACTTAGTCTTTGCCAAATGCCTTTCAAAGCATTGTGTTAAACCCCTGTCCAATAATACTGTAACTGGGTCATTACCCACACACTGCCAGGCCAGTGTTTCAAAAAGGACTGTTACAATCTCATGGACAGTTAAAAGTCAGAACTCCTCCCCTGACATCTCCAAAATCCATACTGGTTGACAGTGGTTATTTAACTTGTGGGGAGAACTAACTTTAGGAATCACTGTCGAGTGATTCTGCTACTGAACAGAAGTAAATGTGTTGGAGAAATACAAAGAAAGTAGAAAGGAGGGAGTTCTTGGATTCTGAACTTTGAAACAGGGTATAGAAATTCATAGAAAAAGAAAATAGGTTCAGGTAAGCATTGTGCAAGCCATTTCTTCCAGTTCTTAGATACTTTAACATTCTAAAGAGTTTTGCCAGGGAAACTTGCTACAGAGAAAAAGAGAAAGCAAATGAGAACTTCACTTACTTTATGTTATTGATGTTACTTATGTTATTCTAGCAGGTGGTTGGTCGTCCTAATTGTCTCTCCATTCCCAGGAAAGAATTTTGTTCTTTCACCAAACTTGGTAGACATTTAGAAACTGGGCTTGAGCTCAGTTTCTTGAAAAGAACTTAGGAACTGATGCTGACTTTCATCTATAGTGCCCCATTCTAGGAACTTAGATCAATCACTTACCTCTCCCAGTTTCTTACCTCAGAGTGTCTAGTGAGAAATCAGAAAATTTCTGGGTTTAAGAACATCTAATGGGATTGATCAAGATATATTGTACTCATAAACTACTTCGTTAAATGGTAAATACTTTGTACAACTACTTAAAGATAATATAAAGAACAAAGTAAGCTGGGTGCCAGTGGCTCATACCAATAATCCTAGCTACTCAGGAAGCTGAGGATCACAGTTCAAAGCAAGCCTGGGCAGGAATGTCCATGAGACTCTTCTCTACGTTAACCACCAGAAAACCTGAAGTGCCACTGTGGCTCAAGTGGTAGAGCCCTTTCCTTAAGTTGAAGAGCTCGGGGAAAGTGCCCAGGCCCAGAATTCAAGCCCACGACCAACGAAAAAGAAGAGCACAGTACATGTAATGGTTTTGGGATCAGAAAATAGAGTCCATTAACTTACAGCTGCTAGTTTTTATCTAGTGCTTAACACATAATGTAGTATAGGGTAGTCAACAAATATTTGGGAATCAATAACAGAAATGTTTATGTTAAAATCACTTATACATGATCTTCTTAGAAATTTACTCTTTCCTCATCTTTTATCTAAACATTGTCTACTAGAAAAGAGAGGTTTTATTTCCTTTTCATTTTAATGTCCTAAATATCTTGTAGTAACAATCACAGCAAGTTAAAAATAAAATGAACTTGTAATCAAAATTTCATCCATGTTCTCAAATTCATCAAATAAAGAATATAGTGCCAACTTCTAAAGCATCAAAGAAAAGAAAACATAATTTTCAATTATGTTATTACTTTTTTACTGTAAAGGTGATGTACAGAGCAGTTACAGTTATGTAAGTTAGATAATGAGTCCATTGAACAGTACCACCCCTCTCTCATTTTCTCTCAATGTTATTACTTTTAATAATGCATTTCAGCTGATACCTTTTGCTTCCTCAGGTAGATGGGAAGTTCCTAGAGGAGCCACTCTGACATACCCTATTTTACATAGCAAGCATTATCAGCAAACAAATGATCTGGTAGATAATGATTTTTATTGCTTAACAGTAAGCATGAGCATAGGAAGTACTAAAAGTCCAATAACCAAGTACTCAGATTTTGGAATACGGTGGCTTGAACTTGATTCCTAGAACTTCTGCTAGCTGGATTCCTGGTCCTGAAATGATAAAATGAGATATGTTAAGTAGCATGCCCATGCCTGGTGTGACACACAGTAAATGTGGGTTCATGTTGGATACTTTCATTATTAGATGCTTACATCACGAAGAAAGAAAATAAGACTATTTTTACCACAAGATTATATTTTTCTTTGAAAATAGAGTCCAATCTTCAAGTTGAATTGTGATTTCTAGGTATGTTAGCTTCCTTGAAGAAGCCATGTGTACAGTACTAAAATTATAGACATGGCATAAAACAATCCCAAATAATTCATAATCTGAACAATCACTACTTTCCATAAGCCTTTTTATTTTCATTTTCATCTAAGTGCTGCTTTCTTTTCATGCTGGCCTCTGAATAAACACTTAAATAAAAATAAATGAAAGAGAAATTCTCAGGGTAACAGCCATGTCCCTGATTAATGCAGTATTGTGTTTGCCCTTTAACATAGGTGAAGACATCTCCGAAAGCCAGGATTGATGGCTGCAAGAAACAGAAGATGCACTTCAACTGTACACATTTCCTGACTGATCAGCTTTGAGTGACCTTCATATAAAACCCAAAGGTATTTATTGGCCTTGTGCATGAGCGCATCTCAAGTGAAAGCAGCTGCCTTTCCTCATGGTACAAGTGAAAGGTTTTAGATTAGGAAGCAGATGTGGTTAAATTACTTCATTATTTACTCATTGGGGGAAAAAATCAATTTCTGGAATATAATCCTATTGACCTGACTGGCACCGACCAGGAGCATAAGTAATTACAACCCTAAAATAAATATCCATTCATACCTTGAAAATACTCCTGTACTAACCATTCTCCTTTGGGCATTAAGGGTATAAAATAGCTATGCAAACCAAACTCAAAGCTAATGGGTCTCTTGTTTGAATATATCGCTGAAATGAGATGGTGAAAATTCTGCTTATATTTTTCTGATCTTGTGAAATTCGCACATTATATGATCAAAACAATGTATTTCTTATCTCTGGTTAATACTAAGATTTTTATGTTGCTAGAAAATAATTATTAAAACAACAAATATTACAAAACAAAAAAGTAAACCATTTACAATAAGGGATTCGCATGTTCACATTCAGTGAGCCAAAAATTATGGTGCCATAGAATAGATGTAAGAAATTTTAAACTTATTGCCAAAGTTGAGATCCATAATGAATCCAATCCTACTTTCTTTCTTATGGAAATTTTAAATACTTTTCCTTCCAGATTTGTCCTTTAGCAAGGATGTCCTAAGCTTCCATCATATTGAATTTAGCCTTGCAAGGATTTTTAATTAACAGCGATGATCCACAAGCTATGATTTATATGCAAGAAAGATGCCCTATTTTATCTTCTTTCCCCGGGCTATGATATATAGATGCTTCGAATAACATAAAAGTGGTTTGACCAAAAAGAACCTCTTTTCTCAAACATGCACATTAAGACTGTAGCTGTCAACAAGAGAATAAAGTAGAACCCAAGTGACAAAAAAATATAAAGTAGAAAATTATCAAGGTTTAGTTTATTAATTTATGACAATTTTTTCTTGAATTACTTAATTTCTACTCAAAGTCAAGCACTAATTTACAAACTTTGGTGAGGTTATATGAAGTTTAGCTGTATGAGGTATTTCTGAAGTAATGTGATTCTATTTTAAAGAAAGATTCTTAAATTTACTTATTTGATTTCAAGCTGCTCTTGAGGCTCTCTACATACTATAATGATATTGCTATAGTTGAAAATATGGTAGCATTTCTATTTCTGGTAAATATCAAAGGCCATAGCATATTCTTTTGAATTTCAGTTTCATAACATTAGAAAATTGTATTTTGTAGGTACATTGAGAAACTAAAAACCTATACTTCAGCCCTATCTCTGCTACAAATTAGCTGGTTGACCTTGTACTGTCACTCAATTTCTCTGGGGCATAACTTACTTTTATGTGTAAAGGTATGATTATACTACATTATTGCTAAGGCATCTTCCAGCTATAAAATTATGAATGTTTGACTTAATATTTAGAAACAGCCTGAAGGCACTATTGTAAACTGGAAAAACACCATTTTATATACTTAGAGAGAGATTTTTTGGGGGGGGTCCAGTCGTGGGGCTTGAACTTTGGGCCTGGGCGCTGTCCCTCAGCTCTTCAGCTCAAGGCTAGCACTCTACCATTTGAGCCATAGCACCACTTCCGGCTTTTTTTCCTGCTTATGTGGTGCTGAGGAATCGAACCCGGGGCCTTATGCATGCAAGGCAAGCGCTCTACCACTGAGCCACCTTCCCAGCCCCTAGAGAGAGATTTTTATGATTTCATTCATTCAACTAATAATTTGTTGGTCCTTTGTGTTCCAGGAGATTCATCAGTGACCCAAATAACAAACACTGTCCTTAGGGAACTTACACTCTAGTTGGAGAAGACATACAAGATAGTGACCATAATAAATCAATTACATGAAGTAGGTATTGTAGGGTAAATTCAGTGGCAAAGCTTAGATTAAGGGAAGGAGGATAGGGAGTGTGGTGCTTGGGAGATTGGGAAGGAATGAGCAGATTACGACAGTAAATATAATGATCAGAGATAGTTTTATATCAGGGAGGTGAAACTTATGCCAAGACAGGAAATATCTAATAGAAAATGATGCAAATTGTATAGCTGAGGCAAAAGCCTTGAGCTAGGGCATGGATGCTTTGTTGGAGAGGTAGGACAATTTAGCTGAAGATGATGGAACCAGGAGCAAGTACTAGAGGAAGAGATGAGATAGCTATTAGGGCTGATCATGGAAGGCTTGGTGGGTCATTGTAAGGACTTTGGAATATATTCCAAGTGATATGGGAGTAATGCCAAGGCTTTGAATGGCGACGTCTACCATCAGACTTACAATTTATACAGGATACCATAGCTGCTATACTTGAGAATATTTAAGGAAGAACAAGGGTAGAAGTAGTGAGGCCATGATATTTGTGCTTGTGTGTCCTGTAGAATGCTTATGAAGCTGATACAACAATGGTTGTAGTAGGGCTTTATGGAAGCCATGTTGGAAGAAGTAATTTCAAATACTAGCTTGGTTCATAAATTCTGATGACTTTGTAACAGAATCAGTTGTAACAGTTACATCCCATAGACTTCTGTTCTCTATATTCTGACATAATTCTGTTTAGGCTGATCATGAAACTTTTAGAAGGGAAGCTAATGATTACTGTTTAAAACTGTTCTTCAGACTATAGTTGAATCTTCTAGCTCAGAGAAATATAGCATTTCAGAAAGCAGGAGGCCACTTTGTCATAATAGATAACTTATTTATATTATTTATATTTTCATATCTTTGAACACAAAGAATCACAAAGAACCATTTCTAACACTTTAGTGTTTCCTATTATCTCACCTTGTTTTTTTCAAAGTAACAAATTTCCTTTTTTCTGATCTTGTTTAAACCTAGTAGCATGGTTTTGTTCTAGGAGGAAATTAATAAGACCTCTGCATATCTTAGTAAAGCTAGGGCTCTGGCTTTAACAATGTGGAATTGTGGCCATTTCGGTCATTGTTAGAGCATAACCTTGACTACACATTTGTTCTGTGATTATCACAAGCTTAGATGATACAACTTGCTTGAAAAATGTTCAGTATATCTTTTAAAGAAAGTCTAGATTAATGTTGCCCAATGGAACTTCCTGTGGTGATGGAATACCTACAAATGGCTACCAGAAACTTCAAATGTGGTTAATGTGACTGGGAAAATGATTTTTTAATTGTACTCTATCTTAATTTTATAAATATAAGTGATCTCAAGTGGCTACCAGCTACTACATTGAATAGTCTGGTTTTAAAGCCTTAGATTATGGTAGACTAACCAAGATACATTTTTGCCTCAGATTGTTTGAATATCCCCTAGAAAGTCTTCACTTGAATAGTGTTTGATATTATGCCACAAGGATTTATTAAGGGCACTTAAAAAAGTAGTCATATAAAATCCATTGCTATATGTCGCTACCACCTCGACCAGCAAGGAAGACGCGACACCGAACTCTTCTCTCTGCAATTTATTCAGGACCTTTGAGCAATCTTCTGACCCCAAGCCCGGGGAGAATTCCCCACAGCCTTAAGTACCCGCTGGGTAGCTAACCCTGATATGCCACGTGGGAACCACCAATAGGTTCAGGTACCCGGAAGCAAGCCAGATTCTTTGCCTTAGCCATATAAGGAGTTGTTTACCACAGAGAGCACTGGCCATCGGGAAGGCGGAGGGTGGAAGCCAGCGCCATCTTCCAGGTGCGGCCTCTCGCAGCTCTCTACAGTTCCCCCTTTTTTGTTTAAAGAACACAGATGAGAACAGAGGTCTGATCCCTGTTGTGCAATGCAAGGACTGCATACAAGCCTTCTCCCAGAGGGCGCCTTCTCTAGGGATGACTCAGCCTGTCCATTGATTCATTTTTCACAAGGACGGGAAAAGGCGAATCAAACCCGTGTGCAATCAAACATGCTCTCCTCGAGGGCAAAACTCATGCCTCTCGACTGCAGTACTTTGGCTTTGCAATCTGTGTTCATTGTTTTAGGGTGGCAAGCCACACTTGGGGGGACTGACCTGCTCCAATGGCTGCAAAGGCTTGGATAATCATGACTGCACTGCGACGCTGAGAACCTCTAATTTGGCAAATGCACCACAGACGTACCAAGGAGGCCAACACCAGGAGGCCTGTCAGGGCTCCCAAACCCGCACACTCCTTGAGATGATTCATAGCAGCGGAGATCCATGAAGATAACCCCTCCGCCAATCCGGCATCCACTCGGGTCGAGTTCACCGTGACTATGGTAACCCTGAGCTGTTCCATCAGGCTGTTGAACTCCCCAGTTCAATTACCTAAAAGATAACTAGACAACTGTTTAGACAAATTTGCAGTGTTTTTTGAATAGGTTTTTTCCTGGGCCTGCGTTAAGGGTTGACCGTTGATGTCTTTCACAGATCGGCATTCATTTGCCCAATGCTTCCCCTTTTTACATCTAGGGCATAGCCCAGGCTGCTTAGGCTGTCATCCCTTTCCTGTTTCTATCACACTTCCTCTTTCAGGGCAATTACGCTTTATGTGTCCCATCCTGCTGCATCTAAAGCACGCACCTGAGCCTCCCCCTTTCTTCTGGGTTAATTGCACCACAGCAGCAGCTAATCCAGCATTAGTTAGTGGTCTGCCCTTTTTTTTT
>NW_012267310.1:8804015-8804733 GCF_000151885.1 Dipodomys ordii | reverse complement strand
TGGTTTTGGGATGAGGGTTATGATGGCTTCATAGAATGTGTTCGGTAGTGAGCTTTCTCTTTCAATTTCATTGAAGAGTTGGAGGAGTATTCACTGAATTATTTTTAATTTCTATATATAGCTTGTCAATAATTGAGCCCAAACTGAAGGTCGACACTCAGAACACATTAAATATGAGAATAAGAAATGGAAAGACTTGGAAAAATCATATTAAGTGAAGTAAGCCAGACCCAGAGAAATATAGGTCCCATGTTTTCCCTTATAATGCAATAATTAGTATAAGTCTAGGATAATCTTATCAGATGAGCAGAAAATCTCAAAAGTTATGTACATATGACTTATAAGATGATGATAAGCGAAATGAACCTCAAGATATGGACCCGAGGTCTGTTTTTGATGTTATTGTTTTTAATGTACTATGTGATATTTTTTGTTTCCTTTATATGTTCTTCCACCTATGATGTATCCCCTGTTGTCACTGTACTTGATTTTGCTACTCTGCATCTTGTATATACATTTATCTAATTTGGGGAGGGAAAAGAGAACAACAAAACACTGAAATAAGGACATAGGTGACCCATCATAACAATGAGACTCACAAGACACTATGTTGGAAATGAACTTTACAACTTGGGGGTGGGGAGGGAGTGTAGGAGGTGGGGGAGGGAAGGGATAGTAGGAGCAAAAGAAGGGGGTAACAATGCTCGACAAGAAACGT
>NW_012267310.1:8799872-8800979 GCF_000151885.1 Dipodomys ordii | reverse complement strand
CGAAGAAGAAGCGCCCATGTTTTAAACATTTAAAGCTGGTAAACAAACTTTTACTTTTACTTTTGGCTACTCTATTGACTAGCCCCAGGTTCTCGCTCTCTCTTTATCTACAGAGAAGAGCAAAAATCCCCCCCCCCCTCTTGTCGCGGATTCCCCCTTTTACCTGGGAACTTACTCCCTGCTCTTGTCGCGGATTCCCCCTTTTACCTGGGAACTTACCCCCGTTCTTGTCGCGGATTCCCCTTTTACCTGGGAACTTACCAGTGCACCACCCTGACCGCAGAGAGTTCTGAGACCTCGTTGGGGTTATGGCTGAGTCCCCCCGTACAGGCCACCACGTGTCGCTACCGCCTCGACCAGCAAGGAAGACGCGACACCGAACTCTTCTCTCTGCAGTTTATTCAGGACCTTTGAGCAATCTTCTGACCCCAACCCCGGGGAGAATTCCCCACAGCCTTAAGTACCCGCTGGGTAGCCAACCCTGATATGCCACGTGGGAACCAACAATAGGTTCAGGTGCGCGGAAGCAAGCCAGATTCTTTGCCTTAGCCATATAAGGAGTTGTTTACCACAGAGAGCACTCGCCATCGGGAAGGCGGAGGGCGGAAGCCGGCGCCATCTTCCAGGTGCGGCTGCACGCAGCTCTCTACAGCTATATTTTCTGAAAGGCAGTTATTGAAGTCATTGATAACTTAGTAGTATAGATAACTGTTACACTTATCTCAGTACTGGGAAAATATGTGATTGTGCTAAAAAAGCTTATGTGTATCATATTTCTTATAAGGAGCCAAACTGGTGATTCATATGTAGCAACTGTATAGTATGTAGAGCCTCTTGAGCTACGTTCTTTATTTTACTTGTAACCTGTTTGTCTTGTTTCTGTCCCTATATTCTCTTGCTTATTTCAAACAGTACCTGGTAGCATTGTATTCATTCTGTATTACACAAATAAGCAGATAAGAAATAAAATAAAACTTTGTATTTTATTTGGAAAATGTAGTCTCTTAGTCTCTTGAAAGTACTAATTTTCCAAACCTTTTTACACATATATTTTTATATGTATATTATCTATCTATCTTTTCACTGAATTATTTTTTTCTTTTTTTT
>NW_012267310.1:8783924-8795047 GCF_000151885.1 Dipodomys ordii | reverse complement strand
AAAAAAAAGAAACGTACTCGTGTCTTACTCATGTAACTGCAACCCCTCTGTACAGCATCTTTACAATAAAATAAAAAAGAAATTACAATAATAAAAATGAATTCTTTGTAAGCCAAGTTGGAACCTGACTTATTAATTACAAAATTATGTTTACTTTGTTACTGAGAAAATTTGATATTATAAAACTTCCATGTTTGGTGCCAGTGGCTCACCTCTGTAATCATAGCTACTTAGGAGGCTGAGATCCAAAGATTGTGGTTCAAAGCCATCCTGGATGGATAAATCTACAAGACTTTTAGCTCCAGTTAATCAGCAAAATTCTGGAAATGGAGATATGTCCCAATTGGTAGCCAAGAGAATGAAATGTCCTGGGTTCAAGCCCTAGTACTGGCACAAAAAGTAACAAAAATATATGAATATATATACATTTTTGGGACACCTTGAATTATACTGAGTAGATACAATATCCTCCAGGGTTGGAAACCTTTTTTAAGGAAATGTATCATGTTAGAAAATATATGAGTGGTTTAGTAATATATTTTTGCAATAACAGTTTGGGACTTAGTGATCATTATATATAATTAGCTATCATTTCTCTGTCCTGGACATGAGTCTTTTTTTGAAATATATCTATCCATGATTTTGTTTCCACAGCCAAATTTCAAGCAAATTGATACATTTCATGATGTGGTTCCTATTTGAATCAGTTATTTAATTCCTGGGTTTAATGAAAAATTTACCACTTGGAAAAATATCTATAACTTGTCATGCTAATAGCTAGGTGAGGGTTACAGAATCTTCATTTGACTGGTTATTATCACAACATGAATTCTCAGTTCATAACTATGAAACCAATTCATAAGATGAGAGACTGTGGGTGTTTCAAGATGTATTCTAGTGTTCTATGAAGCAATGAATTGAATTAAAGGAGCTGAAGATTTGAAGCTGGCAGATCTAGAGTTTGAGAGGCAGAGAAAATGCTGTTTTTTTTATTACAGGAAGGAATAGGAGAAACGCTAGTCTCCTTGGCACAGGCCAAAATTTTCTTAATAAAGACCCAGAAACACAACAAATCAAAGAAAGGTTGGACAAATGGGATTGCATGAAGCTATGGAGCTTCTGCATGACAAAGGACATAGCTAGCAAGAGCAATAGAAAGCCCACAGATTGGGAGAAGATCTTCACTAACCATACAACGGAGAAGGGTTTCATATCTAAAATATACTTAGAACTCAAAAAATCAAATCCTCCAACAATAAATCCTCAAAGAAATAACCGCCTGATTAATAAGTGGCTAAAGACTTAAAGAGAGACTTTTCTGAAGAGGAAATAAGAATGGGCAATAGACACATGAAGATATGTTCAACTTCTCTAGCCATAAAAGAAATGCAAATCAAAACAACCTTGAGATTCCACCTCACCCCAGTTAGAATGGCTATAATCAAGAAATCTAATAACAACAGATGCTGGAGGGGATGTGGCCAAAAGGGAACCCTACTGCATTGTTGGTGGGAGTGTAAACTTGTTCAACCACTTAGGTAAACAGTATGGAGGGTCTTCAAAAGACTCCACATAGAGTTCCCCTATGACCCAGCAATTCCACTGTTGGGGTTTTACCTAAGTGATCAGAAACAAGGCTATACAAAAGCTACCAGCACAACTATGTTTATTGCAACATTATTCACCATAGCTAAGTTATGGAAGCAACCTAGATGTCCCTCAGTAGATGAATGGATCAAGAAAATGTGATGTGATGTGTGTGTGTGTGTGTGTGTGTGTGTGTGTGTAACTCTATGCCTCTATCAGAAAGAATGACACAGCTCCATTTGTTAGAAAATGGAGACTTGGAAAAAATTATATTAAGTGAAGTAAGCCAGGCCCAAAGAAACATAGGTCCCATGGCTTCCCTTATTTGCAATAACTAATATATGTCTATATCAGACAAGCAGAAAAGGTCAGAAACTATGTACATATGATCATATAAGATGATGCTAAGCGAAATGAACCCCCAGATAGGGACACAGAGGATATTTTCCTTTGTTGCTGTTGTTTTTAATGAACTATGTGATTTTTTTGTTTCTTTTGTATGATCTTCCCCCATGGTATAACCCCTGTTGTCACTGTATTTGATTCCAGTGCCTTGCATCTTGTATATACATTTTTCTAATTTGGGGAGGGGAAGGGAAATAACAAAATGCTGAAACAAGGATACAAGTTGACCCATTGTAACAATGAGATGTACAAAACACTATGTTGAAAATGAACTTTACAACTTGTGGGGGGGAGGGAGGATTTGAGGAGGTGGGGAGTGAAGGGATGGTAGGGGCAAAACAAAGGAGTGGGTAGCAATGCTCGATAGGAAATGTACTATTACGTTACTCAGGTAACTGTAACCCTTCTATACAGTATCTTTACAATAAAAGTATATATTAAAAAAAAAACAGAAAGACAGACACACAAAGAAAATGCTGTTTTTCCCTACCAGTTTATGTTTTTGCCTACACACAAAATCAAATTACACTTTTGAATTTCCTTGCAAATATGTTGGTCCCAGAGCAGAAAATTTTATTTATATTTTCGCTTCATAAAATTTTTCTTTTCTTTTTGGTGGTACTGAGTCTTGAACTCAGGCTCTCATGCTTGTTTGGCAAGATGTTCTGTTGTTGATCCCTACTTCTAGCTACCTTGTAGAATTTCTCAATATTTTATCCTTCAGTGTTTCTGTCTCTGTCCCTGTCTCTGTCCTTATCTCTCTCTTTCTTTTTCACACACACATTTAGTATACTGAATATACTATGAAATTTTAGTTATAAAATTGCCTTTGTTTTTAATTTTTTTAATTTTTATTTTATTGTAAAGATGCTGTACAGAGGGGTTACATGAGTAAGGCAATAAGTACATTTCTTGTTGAGCATTGTTACCCCCTCCTTTGTTTTTCTCCTACTATCCCTTCCTTCCCCCCCTTGAAGTTGTAAAGTTCATTTCCAACATACTGTCTTGTGGGTGCCATTGTTGCAATGGGTCATCCTGTGCAAATATAATATTCTTTATCTTGATATTTTCTCAGAAACTTCTAAAATGAGCACATTATTCTCTTTTTGTCTCTAGGTTAATTGGATTGTTCCACCCTTTCTGCACTATGTTCTAACATTTCACTTCTCCATCTGAGGCATACAACCTACCACTGGTATGCTGGAGTAAGCTTCTTCTAGTTCCTGATAGCTGACTATGTGCATCTCATTCCAACTCTGTGTTCAGTGATGCCACGTTAGTAATTCAAACTCACTCTCAGTGGACATATTTTACACCATGGAAATGATCAAACAATATAAATCAGAATAGCTATTTTTTCAGGGAGCCCATTAGTAATGAGGTACTGACACACTATTGATGATAGCTCAAAGACATACCACAGCTGCTGAAAGTATCGGGAACACAAATTTGGTGTTATATAAAAGAGGCCTCTGAGGTAGACTGTGGTAGTAGGTAGCAATTTGCATATTGTTTTTATAATTTAAATTTTATTGTAAAGGTGATGTTCATAAGGGTTGCAGTTACATAAGCAAGGTAATGAGTACATTTACTTTTGAACAGTGTTACTCTCTCCTTCATGTTCTCCCACTTTCTCACCTCTTCACCCAAGTTATACAGTTCATTTCCAACATAGTGTCTAGTGAGTATCACTGTGGCATTGGTTCACCCTTTGTCCCACCATTTCTATGACTCCCCATCCCTTCCCCAAATAAGATGAATTTATATACAAGATAAATGTACAGAAATAAAAAACAATAACACCAGGGAAGAAACCAAAGGAGTAAAAAGAAAGGAAAAAGTAATAACTGTAAACAGTACACTAGAAAACTCTTGTTTCCATTTCTTGGAGTTCATTTTGATAAGCATCATTTTATATGGTCATGTGCACATAGCTATTTAGCCATTATGATCCTCTCCTAAGAATATCTTCCTTTGTTCTCACTGTGCAAATGCTTAGAATGCTGTATAGTTAATCATAGATGTGCATATTCTTAAGAGACCAAGTCAGAATTGGGCAAAAGGAGAGCAGGCATCTTTTGTTGTAGAGAGATCTTGTTTTGTCCTAGACTCTTATTCTGTTATAGATCAAGTTGTTTTGGAAATGGAAAGAAATCAAGCTTTTAAATATGAAAACTGTAATACCTGATAGCATCTAAGAGTTTGACAGATAATAAATTTCAGTCTTTGCTAATGATGGGAAAAGTAGTTCTCCTCTCACCCTAATCATAAAATGACTTTATATTTACTGAAGACAAAGTAAAATGTGATATATTTCAGTCTTTGCAGTTGTTTCTGTATTAGGTGTAAATTAACCCTCAGAAGTAAATAGGAAGGCTAGTTGTCTAACATTTAAAAATTGGGAACAAATGGTAATCAAGTGGGAATCTAAATTCTTCATGTTGGAAAACCAATACTTAAAAATGAATTCTCTATCATTTCATTTACTTTTACACTTATTTGCAACAGATGCCTTTGTTATATGAACTCTATAATTTTGGCTGAAAAAGTACAACAAATTACACTCCTGTTCTTCACATTGCAAGGACAAAATTCAACTGAACAGCTAACTCTTAAATAATTAAAGAGGAAAGTAGGTCAATGCCATGTATTAAATGACTAGTGCCGAAGATAGCTATATCAGCTATTGTGATTTTAGAGATGCCTCTCAAAGATGTAAAGTTATTAAGCTACCTTCGGAGCTAGTCTTTTGCTTCATTTAAATGTATGGAATTGACCTCAAAGATTATCCTCATATTGAATTAAATATTAACTTGGTTCTGCTTCATCATTTAATACATGGCATTTATATTTCAAGATAGAAAATAACTTTTATTGATTTTAAAACTCTAATTACAATAGAGCTCCCTAACAATGTGTCCTTGGAACATGGTAATTATCCAGCCACTCTTATCAACAGTACACTATATTACATTTGGACCTGCTTAAAAGTCATTCACTTGAAGTCATGCCCCTCTTATTCTACTCCTTGTGAAAAAGAATAATCATGAAAGAGTCAGTCTTCATATTCTTACCTCCTACTCAGGCTTTTAGTCTCTCTAGTCTGAAAAGGTTCTTATCAAGGTCACAACTAACCTACATAAGAATGAGCAGTGTCCTCAGTTTTCAAGCCTTACTTTCCTTGAGTTCTTGAAAACTTTTCTTCACTAGGATTTCCTGAATTTCCTCCTAAGTCACTCTTGTTCCTTCTCAATTTTCTTTTCTAACCTATCATCCTCTTCCTGATGTTTGAATGATTGAGTGCCCTAGATCAGTCTCTGTTCCTGTTTCTGGGAAGATGTAAAATTGTCATTATTTCATTGTCATATTGTCATTCTTTTTGGCAGTTCTGGGGACATAAAGCCTCATGCAGAAAATATTAAAGAATCTCCAAAATCTACCAGACTAATGAAAGGGTGTAACAAAATTCAGAATGCCCCCAGAAACATATCAAAATCTGCTGCATTTTTGTATGTCATAATGAACAACTAAAAATTGAAAGTCATATAATTTAAAAAAGCATCTCAAAACACATTTGTTCCTCTTTTTCATCCACATCCTACTCTTTGGTGATCTCACAAGACCTGTGACTATTTTTTGTTGGTCATGGGGCTTGAACCCAGGGCATGGAAACTGTTCCTGAACTTTTTCTGCTCAAGGCTAGCACTCTACCACTTTGAGCTACAGCTCCACTTCTGGTTTTTGAGTGGTTAACTGGAGATAAGAGTCTCAGGGAGACTTTTCTGGACTTTTCTACCACAATCATCAGATCTCAGCCTCTTGAGTAGCTAGGATTGCAGGTGTGAGTCACCAGCACCCGGGAAATCCTGTGGCTTTTAAATGCTATTTTTAAGATGATAATTGCAAAAATTACACCTCATGTTCTGAACTCTCTCCTGAATGTGAGACTCATACATAAAACTTCCTGTTCCAAATTTCTACTTACCTCAGAGGACATAATGTTTATTTCCTCTCCCAATCTTGCTGATTGTTTCACCTATTTTCGAAAGAGGTTTTTCTTGAAAATATTCAAAATTAGCTTTAAGGATTAAAAGACAAATGCAGTTTCTAATTATTGTTAAATCAAGGTTTTTAAAATATGGAACTAGAGCCAACAGTGAATGAAAATATAGAGTAAGATCCTGGGCTAAATTCAGTCCCCAGGACTGGCACAAAAAGGGGGAGGGTAAAATAGAAGCTGCATTTCTCTTTTCTAAAATTTCAATTATATATTGTGAAATATATTTACAAAAGTAAAACTTTGATTTGTAGAAATCAGTTCATCAAGTCATTCAAAAAATTGATATCATTGTTCATGTACATCTTTTTTGCTTATGCTGGTATTGAGACTTGAATTCAGGGCCTAAGCATTGTCTCTTAGCTTTTCTGCTCAACACTGATGCTCTACAAATTGAGCCATACTTCTACTTCTGTTTTTTGCTGGTTAATGAGAGATAAGAGTCTCAGGGACTTTCTTGCCTGGTCTGGCTTCTAATTGTGATCCTCAAATATCAGCCTCCTGAGTAGCTAGGATTACAGGGGTGAGCTTCTAGCACCTGACTTGCAAGTCACATTTTAATTTACATATATAGAATTTTAAGTTACATGATTTAGTTTAAAATTGAGAAACCTCCCCTAGGGCTATGTGCTAATTTGAGAGTTTCTCCCCATATACAATTGGATTGAAAACAAAGGCAAGGAATAGAATAATAGGAACTATTACGAGATAATGGTTTACAATGCCAGGATCTCTGTCATTCAGGCTGAAACAATATACTCACAAATAACTTTGTCTTTCTTGTTTAAGTTAGTCTAGCACTCAAATCATCCCTGAAGTTTGAAGCGGACAAAAACTGCATCTCCATTAATGGCAATAGGATAACGCATAATCACATTCAGAGAGCGTAAGACAAAAGACACTGAAAGGTATTTCCCTAGGATTTTGAGGGGTGTTTGTCAAGAAATAAGGAAAACACATGTTTACAACACAAGCTGGTGCTGTGGCTCTGACAAAACTACCAAGTACTTTATCTTTGTGTTCTTTAGGATATGTTTGTGAGTATGCATGCATGCATGAGTGTGCATGTGTGAGTGAGTGTATGTGTGTGTTGTGTATGAGAGAGACAGATGGAAGTGGCACTGTGGCTCAAGTGGTAGAGCACGAGCCTTGAGCTGAAAAGCTGAGGGACAGCACCTAGGCCTAGAGTTCAAGCTCCATGACTAACAGAGAGAGAGAGAGAGAGACAGAGAGACAGAGAGACAGAGAGACAGAGAGATAGAGAGACAGAGACAGACACAGAGACAGACAGAGACAGACACAGAGACAGACACAGAGACAGAGGAAGGTAAACATCTGTTGTTTGGGTTTAGCATAGTACTGTTTTCAGGCTATCTGACAAGATAACATAGACAGCTTCTCATGAAGTTATGCCAGCTAAAAAGTATGCTTCTTATCTTTGTTTTCATTCTCTGCTTCATTACCCTTCTCTATCTCTTGATTCTTGAGATTGCATACCTCCATAAACTATCACCAATAAGTATTTGTTATGTACAGAGCCCAGGTCAAGTTATATTACTAGACAGAGTTTCATGATAACATTGATAGACTTTTTTTCAGCTCCTGGAGAGGAATTTGTTGGATCCAATGACTAAAATAAATTTAAATTCCTACACTCATATCTACTTTTTTTTTTGAAAATCCAGTCAACTCACATATTGTTACTGGCTAGTTCTAACTGTCAATGTCTATGGTTTTCAGTTAATATTTGCTGGGGGCTTATTGTAAGCTAGTTATCATGTGTTAAGCACTTCACTTGATTTCTTCATTTTATACAGTTAACAACCTTATGAGATAGATACTATCGTATTTGTCTTATGGATAAGATTGAATCTTGGCTAGGCTAAATAATTTGCCCAAGGCTATTTGTATAAAATCATAGAGCTAACGAACAATAGAATTGTGAAGCAAACCCTACTAAATGAATCAAATCTCTATCCTCAATCATTGCGTCAAACAATTTCTCTGGGATAGACAATTCAATTCAGTCTGTTTAGCATTTGGATCAGGGAAATAATTTCCACCTTTGTCACTACCCTTTCATCAATCACTCAGTATCATTGATTATTGCTCTAGGTTGTCTCCACATAGCTTTAATTGGCTCTAAAATAGTCATAAATTGAGGCTTATCAGCCAGAATGACTCCTCTTCCAAGATTGGAAACTGAATTTCCCCTTTGGACTACAGCCCACTCTCATTCTACCTCTATCCCACACATGTTCCTACCAAATGTATATCTTTCTCTGTCACCAGAACACAGTCTTATCTAAAACTGTTCATTTTAGTTCCACTTCACCTATAGTTGGGCTCACCATGAAAATTATCAACCACCCTAATTCTCTGCCCTCGACTGGGTCTCTAAAGCCTGTGTAGGAGGAAAAGCAAAAGCTTTTCATTAACTGGGCTCTGAGAGCCTCTGGATTATTCATGTCTTTTCAAAATAGCTTTTAAGTATTCACAATGATCAGGTAGCATAGTAGATGTTGGGAATTCAGAGGTAAAAGAATAAGTTTACCTTTAAGCAGATCACAAATAGCAAACTGTATTTTATTGTTCTCCTAGTTTTATGTTAATAGTTGTGATTCAATGTGATTTAGAGGTATTTGAGGATTGATTATAATGGCTGTCAATACACTTAGTTGAAAAAGTTTTCTCACTTATAATTAAATCTGAGTAAATGCTATCCCTCCATCATGTACCACATGAGCACTATTCTCTTATAACTTCTTTACCAAATATTTTGAAAGGCTTTCTTTCTGATACAAATGCTTGTTCTCTAATACTAAAGCACAAAGAGTCTTCTCAGCAGGTAGTATGCAATATCTAACTACACCAGAATACACTATAGAGAGATAACTATTTCTATGGAGTGAGTTAGAAAACAGAAGTATAAACCAGTGCCTGTATTTCATTATAATCCTTGCTACTCAGAAGGCTGAGATCTGGAGGACCATGGCCAAGGCTACGCTTAGCAGCAAAGTCCATGAGACTCCTTCACCCAAATAACCACCAAAAATTAGGTTTGAAGCATAACTCAAGTGATAGAGTGCTAGTTGAGCAAGTAAGCCAAGTAAGCACAGGCCCTGAGTTCAAACACCAGTGCTACCAGTGAAAAAAGAAAAGAAATAAAAAAGAAGTCTATAAAAGTGAAAAGAGATAACTGTAGGAGACATAGGTAAGAAGAACATAAGCATATAGGAAGTCATATGTTTTAGGTTCAATATCTTCACTGGAAGTGGAAGAACAGGCTAGAAAAGACTTCTGTATTATTAACTAGATTAATTTTCTCTTTTCCTTCACATCTTCTCTATTTTCCCTCTTCCCTCTTTCCTCTTCCATTCATCTTTCTCTTTTCTCTCTCTCTCTCTCTCTGTTGTTATGTATTCTAGGCTGTGCTAAATTACCAACACTTCTGCTCGACTTCCTTAGTGCTGGGATTATAGTTGTGAACCGCCATACCTGACCCCATTCGATTTTCTTCATAGCACTATTAAACAAGTTTTATTTTCACATGCAAAAAAACTAGGCTAAAGCTTTATTCAACTCTTCCAAGGAGATAAATATAAGAGGTCCTTACAAGAAGACTGACAAAAAATAGAGTAGTTCATCAAGAGAAGCCAATGTGACTTTAGCCTGTGAATTCTGGCAGTGTTAGAAGTGTTAAGCCTCCTTAAAGGCTGTCTTTTGGCCAGGCTGTCTTTTGTACATAAAACCCTAATAAAGACATTCAGGTTGACAGGCTATGAGTGTCAGATCCACCTGCTAATAAGATTTTAATCTTACAACTAAAGATCATATATTGGTCAAGGAATTTGAATTAAAAACAGAAGATTTGAGTGCTAGGAAGTATCAGTGTCATGTGATATAGTTATAATGGTGGTAAGCTAATTGTTTCTAGGAGATTGAAAAGATTCAGTTATCAAGGTGAAGCCAGAATTAGAACTGGAGATTTGATGTTGACTATTAAAGTGGAACGTATTGAATACTTTATGAATATAACTGAGAGATTCTAAATTATTGGGCCATATTGGAATCACCTTGGGAGCTTAAAAGATACAGCTACACCTCAGTATCACCCCTTGTGAGTCTGAACATCAGGACACATATAAGACTCCTCAAGTGATCTAATGGATAGCCATTGCCAATCATAACTAATTAGACTTTGTCTCACAGGTTCAAACATGATTGGTGAGAGATAGGTCTTTATGTACCTGTATTTCTGGATGGATTGGATAAAATCAAATTTCATAATTTCTCTGCATACCCCTCTTGACTCTGCATGTTCTCTTGCTTTCTATAAATTTCCAAATAGTTAAGGCTCTAAATAGTTTACTTTTGTCTAACAGAAAGTTTTTAACTTCCTTTTACTTCTCAGTCTTCATCTTACCTCATGATCTGATAAAATAACATTTGATGTTTGAAACCATTTCCAGAATATTTCTTCTCTTGATTTCCACTGTGATCTACTATCCTCACACCACAAGTAATTAAAAACATAATTGCCTATTGCATAAAATACATCAATAGTCCCTTATCTGGACACTATACTCTTTAATTTTTATCCTTTCATATCATGCAAAATACATTAAGAAGATTATATTCTATATGTATTTTCTGGTCCATCATCTACAGAAAAATTCTCAGTTTGACATTGAATATCTTATATCAGACTCTACTGATGCCCCTTGCTGTAATACCCTCTCAGCTTATCTGAGTTTGCCTGCCTAGTGTGTTGTCAGATTTTCATCACAAGAACCTGTGTTTCTCCATCATTTTCTATAGAATTTCACAAGCAACCTGGGAGCTTGATTGGTTGCCAGAAATTTGAAGCTAGAGCTGTGTGTTTTAGTAACACTCATCAGCCAAACAACTGCTGGAACTTCTTCATCCTCTTGCTCTATGTTCCAAATGACTTGTCAAAGAGTTTCCTCCCAGGATAGAGGCTGGGTTGCTATTACTCACAGAGGTGAGGTGATTTGCTCATCCATGAACCTCAGGGCTTCTCTCTCTCTCTCTCTCTCTCTCTCTCTCTCTC
>NW_012267310.1:8776310-8777944 GCF_000151885.1 Dipodomys ordii | reverse complement strand
TTGAATACATATCTTAGGGTTCATTTCCCTAACATCAACTTATCTGACCTTTTCTGCTTGACTCAGACATATACTAGATATTGCAAATAAACATTGACCAATGTTCTACTTTGGAGTTCTATGAAATCAATCTTTTAGCTTCCACATGTGAGTGAAAATATATTGTGCTTTTCTCTATTGCCTGGCTTATTTTACTTACCATAGTACCCTCCATTACCATCCATATTGCCATTAATGACATAATTGAATTCTTTATTATCGCTGAAAAAATTCCATTATGTGTGTGTGCGTGTGTGTCACATTGCCTTTATCTACTTGATTTTTATATTCACCCACTATGTATAGTACTACAATGAAAAAAGGATTTTAGCCAGGTGACAGTGGTTCATACCCATAATCCTAGCTACTCAGGAGGCTGAGATCTGAGGATTGCAGTTCAAAACCAGTCCAGGCAGAAAAGTCTGTGAGACTCTTATTTCCCATTAACCACCAGAAAAACCAGAAGTGGTACTGTGGCTCAAGTGGTAGAGCACTGGCCTTGAGCTGAAGAGCTGAGGGACAGTGCCCAGGCCCAGAGTTCAATCCCCACAACTAACAAAAAAAAGAATTCTAGATGTCTCTTTGATACACTAATTTCATTTCCTTTGCATAGATACTCAATAGTGGTGTTGATGGATTATATAGTAATATATATATATATATATATATATATATATATATATATATGGAATCTTGACACTGTCTTCCATAATGGCCACACTAAATTGCATGCCCCTCCATATTCCCATAAAATAGCATAGGCTATTTTAGACACAATACTATAATTTGAGATTGTTGAGGAACATGTTTTTCTTTCCTCTTGCTCCCAGAACTACATTTAGAATTTTACTTAAGTATGCATCTCTTGTTTGGCTTTTCCTTTTACATTATAATTGATTGATTCCTAATGAAAATTCCAATATGCTTTAATAAAATACAACTGAGATTTGCACATGGAGAAGTAATGCATTATATAATTTACCCTTTTAATAGGACCTAATGGCCTTGAAATGTGAAAGGCTATGCTCTACTGACCCTTAATCAAGAACTTTAAAGGATACCTAGCAAATCAATGCATAATCATAATAAGAATGTTAAGTGGAGTTTTAACAGATGCTGAACAAGTTAAACACATTAAGAATGACCTTTACTGACTGAAAAGCAAGCATTTATTAAGAGATTAAAGTTTATTTGCAGAACTAAAGGATGCTAATAACATACAAGTTATTTCCTTCTCACAATTCTCGACACAAGAGAAGCACTAAACTGTGTTATTTACATTACCTTTGTTTTAGATAGATCTTAACAACCTGTTGGATCTAGCCCTTGGTTAAGACATCTCCACAATAGAGAGATGATATAAAATTCTCTTTACCAATTTGTAAACCTATTTCTACCATCATAAACTTTGTGAACTTAAGACTACTTTTGGTTAAGTCCCTGGAATATTCCATCATATGGCAACATTTCTTTTAAAGTTAAAAATCCCAGACAGGATGGAATAGGAGAAACCCTAGGTCTCCTTGGCGCAGGCTGAAATTTTCTTAATAGAGACCCGGAAACACAACAAATCAAAGAAAGGTTGGACAAATGGG
>NW_012267310.1:8752349-8775200 GCF_000151885.1 Dipodomys ordii | reverse complement strand
AGGATTAGGTGGGGGGACGGGGTGGGGGGGAGGCTGGGAAGGGATGGGAAGGGTAAACAAAGGAGGAGGCTACAATGCTTGATAAGAAATGTACTACTATCTTGCCCATGTAATTGTAACCCCTCTGTACAGTATTTTCACACACACACACACAAATCCTAGACAAGGTTTTGCTATTTGCAGCCCAGTCTGGGCTTCAACTAATGATCCTCCTGCTTTTTCCCTTCCTCCCAAACACTGGTATTACAAGTGTGAACCACTGTGCCTGGCTCTATTGTACGTGTTGTGTGTGTGTGTGTGTGTGTGTGTGTGTGTGTGTGTAATAAAGAGGCAGATAAAAAGACAGACACAGAGAGACAGAGAGACAGAGACAGAATATTTCAGAGTTTCATGTTTAATTAATTTTTGAGCAGGAGCTCATGAGGCAACATACCAGGTGAAACATACACATGAACCATTTCACACTGGATCCCATTGAACTGACAAAGTAAATGGAGCAGATGGGATAGTTCTATTGTATCTGTGGAAGAAAGCTTTGGATATATGGCTTTGAAGATGGAAAAGACATATAGTTACATTAATAAATGAGAGAAGAAAGAGTGACCCAGAAAAGGCATAAGAAAAGCATACACTTTCTCTCAGGCAAAATTACCCTGAAAAACTGGGAGCTGGTGGCTCATGCTTATAATCCTAGCAACTCAGGAGGCTGAGACCTGAGGATTAGGGTTCAGCTCCATCTTGGGCAGGAAAGTCCATGAGACTCATATCGCCAATTAACTACAAAAGAACCCCAAACTGGAAACAGAACTGTGGTTTAAGTGGTAAAGTGATAGTTTGAGCACAAAAGCTCAGGACAGCACACAGGCACTGAGTTCAAGCCCCAGTACCAATATACACACAAACAAAAATGATCCTGAAAAGACTGGTGTCATTTTTTTAATCTGTTAGAGCCCTCAAGAGGTTCTCATAGCAGTGAGGGTAGGCATAGAAAAACAGAAGAGGGTTCTTGGATAATGTTCAGGTGAGTAATTAAGAGACTGTCTGTCCATGGAATAATTTACTCAGCCAAACAAAGAGAATGAAAAGAAATTCCAGGAAGGCAGTCATGTATAGTAGGCCTAGAGAATAACCAGATCACATTATTCATCACTATTCATGGTCCAGAGACTGCTCCCAGTGGTACCATCATAGCTGGATGCCAGAGTCTCTGGTCTCACAGGATGCATACTCCCATGGTAAAGGCCATAATGAAGCAAATACATAGAATAATAAAGGTCAAGACAAAAAAGAGAGCAGACAGTGAGGTTAAAGAGCAGGAAGGGGCTATTTTAGACAAAATGTGATCAGAGAGGAACTCTCAAAGATCATAACATTTGAGCTAAGGCCTAATGGAAGTGAAAAGAATCATTTGATGAGGTAGTCTGAAGGAAGACTACCAAAGTGTCACGTGGTATAGGCACATAGTAAGAACTGCAGAAAGAGCCAGGACCAGATCTTGTAATAGTTCACAATAGGAAGGTTTTGGAGGCCTTTGAACAGTAGATATTCACAATCTCACTTACCCTTATGCATTACTCTTACGTAGAGAACCAGTTAACTGTAGGCAGAGAGGGAATGGAAGTAAATCAGAAAGGAGATCAGTAGGACATGAGGTCAAACAAGATTGTGGCTCAGGGAAAGTTGGTATTGAGGGTGAAATATTAGATCTGAGATATAACTTGAAAGTAGAGCTGATAATGCTTGCCAGTAGCTTTTTTATTTTTGGACGGATTGCAAGAGATGAATGAAGGATAACTGACCATGAGAAATCAGGAGACTTCAGGGATCATAGATTGTTAATATAATTTGGGCACCCAATAGGAGCTTTGTGTGAAGTTTCTTCTTAAAAGCCTGTGAACTATGGCAAAATATTTAGAAATATGCCTCAACCAGTTACACTGTTTAATAAAGATTCAGACAGAACAAATTATTCTTGAATGCTGAGTAAATGTTCATTCTTGCCTCCCTCCCTTAGAGCCTTTATTATCTAAAAAACCGAAGATCTCAGGACATAATAGCAACATGGTTTTCAAAAATGAACAAGCTCAGCAGTGGGGTGTGGAACTACATATAATTTTGACCAACTCTTCGCTATCGGGTGGGATTGTCCTCCTGGGAACTAGTTAAGGATGATGGATCAAGATGTCTCTAACTCCCAGCCTTGTACTTTTGTTAAAAAAGCAAAGCAAAGCAAAGCAAGACAGAGTCTCTGTATGTAAACTAGGCTGGCTTAGAACTCCCTATGTAAGACAAGGTGACCTTAAACTCTAATCTTCCTGCGTGCGCACGCGCGCGCGCGCGCGCGTGTGTGTGTGTGTGTGTGTGTGTGTGTGTGTGGTCAGAGTCAGCTCTACCTCCTTGTGTCTTCTTGTTCATAGCTCTAATTCCTAAAATAGGTGGTGGACAGTTCCATCATGCAAGTGTGACTTTTTTCATGTAGACTACATTTTGTGGCATCATGAGTAACCGAGAAAGCTCAATGACAATTTTTAACCTTAGGGGATGAGAATGGGAAAATTATATATATGGGATGTTGTGTGCTTTTTTGAGGTGGACAATTCCAGGAGGCATTTTTTATGTCTCTGAAGATCCTGAGGGAATTATTCCATTTCTCAGAGTGGCCATGCTATTGTGCCTTAATACTGGATGGATTTTTCTCATTTCAACTTTCCTTTTTTCTGTACCTTACTACTAATACCAGTCTTCATCTCATGCCCTGCTTCCAAAACTCAAGCTAATCAGCCTCTTTTTATAATCTAGTCACATTAATCATGGCAAAACCATAGGTTTGGAAATAAAGATTCTGATTTCTTCATCACTAGCTTCCTCCTCTTCCTCCTCCTCCTCTTCCTCCTCCTCCTCTTCCTCCTCCTCCTCTTCCTCCTTCTCCTTCTCTTTCTGTCATACTAGGGTTTGAATGCAAGACCTCTTGTTTACTAGGTTTGAGCTCTACCACTTGAGCCACATCCTCAGCCCCACTTTTTGGTGATTATTTTGGAGCTGGAATCTGTAGACTTTTCTGTTTGATATGGTTTCAAACAAGGATCTCATGCTCCAAATCTTAGACTATTAAGTAGCTAAATTAAAGGTGTAAACCACCTGCAAGCTAGCTTCTTGCAAAGAATTTCACCTGTTGAAAGAAAAGAGGAATTGTTTTGGGGAGGGTGCAACCAGTGAGAAAGAGAAGGAAAAAAGGAGAGGATGCTGAAGGATGGATATGATGAAAATATATTATACATATGTCTGAAAATACCATAAAACACCTATTAAAACTGTTAAAAGGAAAGTCAAGACAGAATTGCAGATAGGATGAAGTTGATCAAAGTACATTATATGCATATATGTAAATCTCACAATGTAACCTTTATATAATTAATTTGTGCTAATTAAAATTTTCACTCAAAAATAGCACTTTAACCACTTGAGCTATGGATCCACTTTTGGCTTTTTGCTATTTAAGAGTCTGAGGACTTCCCTGCCTAGGCTGGCCTTCAACTGCAACCCTCAATCTCAGTTTCATGAATAGTTAGGATTATGTTGTGAGCCACCAGCCTCCTGCCGCATTCAGATTTTTGCTCCTAATATGTTTATCATTATGTGCTCACAGAAGGCAACGAGGTTGATTGACACTATAAGTGTTAAATGTGTTTAATTCTAGACTAAACGACTTAGTGCTGACTGTGATGATCCTTTATTTAATGGGAAAGATGTTATTTTTAAATTTCTGATGCAGAGGACTTAAGTCATGATCAAGCTCTATTAAATCATATTTTGGAGGTACTGTTAATGTTTTTAAGGATATATAAGATCATTTCATATATTCAACAAATTTGTGAAATATACAAATAATGAGTATTCTCATGTTACAGAAGTCACAGGGGTTCAAACAGGTAGCTGGTATTTGGCCAAAGGGGCCACTGGAATAATTGTTAAAACCCATACAATTATTGGAAAAGAGTGTTGGATTGGCAACCTAATAAAGTTAAAAGATAAATAACTGTGGAAGAAAGGTTTACAAGTGGCTTCATTTAGCAGATGTTTTCAGAGTATTTTTATTTTTTTACTTTTTTATGCTCTTTTTTTGGGGGGGTTCCAGTCATGGGGCCTGAACTCTGTGCACTGTCCCTCAGCTCTTCAGCTCAAGGCTAGCACTCTACCACTTGAGCCACAGCGCCACTTCTGGCTTTTTTCTTTTTGCTTATGTGGTGCTGAGGAATCAAACGCAGAGCCTCAGGCATGCAAGGCAAGAGCTCTACCACTGAGCCACCTTCCCAGCTCTCAGAGTATTTTTGATATTCATACAATGTGACCTGTAGATACAATGCAAAAAGTAAATTACTAAAAAAATTAGACAGCTAGGCATGATGCTTCATGCCTATAATATCAGTTATTCAAGAGGTAGAGATTGGGAAGATCATGGCTCTTGTCGTGTCCAGGAAAAGTTAATGGGACATTCACTGTCAACAAAAAAGCTGGATGTGTCTGTGATTCCAGATACATAGGAGGTACAGGTAGGAAGACTGCAGTCCTGTTTACACCAGGCAAGAAACATGAAGCCTTTTCTGAAAAATACAAAAGAAGCCAGGTGCTGGTGGCTTCTGTAGTCCTAGATAATGAGGAGTCTGACATCTGAGGATCCTGATTTGAAACCGTTTCAGGCAGGAAAGTCTATGAGACTCTTATCTCCAATTAATCAGCAATAAGCCAGAATTGGAGCTATGGCTTGAGTGGTAGAGTATCTGTCCTGAGTAGAAAAGCTCAGGGACAGTGCCCAAGCCCTGAAATCAGCCCCAATACCAGCACAAAAAGGAAAGGAAGAGGAGAGGAGAGGACAGAAGATGAGAAGAGGGAAGAGAGGAGAGGAGAGAACAAGGTCTCAAAGAGTGGCTCAAAGACAAGGCCCTGAGTTCAAACCCCAAAGGAAAAAAGAAAAATTAGAGGGGAAAAAAGAAGCAATTACCTAGGGAGGGGATATTACAGAAGCAGTATAGAAGAGGGGTCTGTAACTAAAATTGCCATTAGAACTATTTGGGCCAATGAAGGAATAATTTTCAAACTGACCTATCAAACCAATGGGGTAATAGTTCTTAAAACTCTCAGTGAGTTTAACTTATTAACTAGAAAATTTCAAAATTTGATATGAGTATGGATTCAAACAGTGGATTTAGTAAAATAAATCACTCTGTTGACTATTCTTCTTTAAAATTTAGGAGTAGTTTCTTATTCCAAAAGTTGTTTTTACAAAAACTTAGGATCACAGTGAGCATAAAAGTCATTATTCTTGTTCAGGAAAGCGTATGCTATTACCTTCTGTGTAGCACATCTGAAGGAACAAATAACAGTGAGGTCATCCTTTTTTCCTTTTTATGTGGATCCTGGGGCTTGAACTCCACCTGGGCACTGTCCTTGGACTCCTTGTGCTCAAGGCTAGCACTCTACCACTTGAGCCACAACACCATTTCCCACTTTTTCTGTGATTAATTGGAGATAAGAGTCTCACAGACTTTCTGGCTCAGGCTGACTTCAAATCATGATCCTTATATCTCAGCCTCCTGAGTGACTAGGATTACAGGGGTGAGCCACTGGTGCCTGGCTGATTTTATCCTTTTGAGGGGTATCATGAGTCAGCAGCTAAAACCTAGCGTTGATTCTTCCATATGCACAGCTTTAAACATTTTAAGACTTCAAATATGGAGGGAAGCAGGCTACCAGCTACTGATATCCTACCATAGTGTTTACCAAATATTTACCTTGAAAGTAAGGATAACATTATTAGTATACTAGTCACCTGTTTTCTGGGGGAAAATACACCTGAATTTCAAGGCACTCCAGGTCCATTAAGCACAGATTGAAAATTCGTATCATGTTTCAGATCATCAGGCCTTCTCAGGTCAAGAGCAGCTTGCTGTCAAAGGTCAGTTTTACAATTTTATCCAGTTTTATTCCCACCTGGACTTCACTCCTACATCCTTTAGTGAAAAGTACATTACTTTGAAGTTGAAGGTTGCATGTTTAGACAGGCAGTACAGCTTACTCCCACCTTGAGTTGGAGCAGATAATGGATTCCATAGAACAGGTGTCAAACTGGCCAAGGTCATCACACAATGAGTCAGTGTAAATATCCGAATTACAGTTGTGGACAAACTCAGCACATGACAGGTTCATTTGACGAATATCTTTTTGTCTAACTGTCACAGTGCTCTGAGAATATGAAACAAATCAAATGAGAAAGTCTGCTCCTGCCTTAGAAGGTTATGTCTTTGCTAATCCTGTAGCGCCCGGCAGCCTAGCATTAGTTGGTGCAAAACACATTGATGTGTTTGGATGATTTTGTTTTTCAGGAGCTATTTGTTCAGGAAAAAAATGGAAAGTGGAAAGATGAAGTCAGTTTTCTCCTGACATTTCCAAGGATGAATAGTTGTGAAGGACAAGCAGGCAATCTCTCCTTAGAAACAGTCCAAAGAGCCTAGAATGTCCTTCAGCATGGCAAATAGAAGATCAGATCTTTTCGATGTTTAAGACATTTTTTTTAAAATAAGAAAATCAGAAGACTGTTACTGGGAAAGAATAGGCCCAGTCACAAATATGTTACAAATTCACGTTTTTCATCATTGCACTTAAGTTTCAATTTTAGACAATGCCTAATGTTGAAAATCAAATAAATTAATTATGTATTAGGTATTAATGATTAAGGTCAAACAAAGTGGGTTTCAGTTTCTAAGATATTTAAAAATATAATTGATGAAGTGAAAGAATTTTAGAAAAATCCTTGGAGAAAAAAGGTTAAAGTGTACATATTAAATCTAATATAATAAATGCTTTGCTCTATGTTAAATCATTATAAAAGTAAATGACTTATAAATTGAAGTTACTTTCTTATGTTTCAACGTAATGGTGGAACCAACAATTTTTTTTTGGTAATTGATCATATTGAGCAAAAACAGAGCCTTTCAGAGACTTAAAATATGGTATACATATTAATACTGGTTTATAAAATGTTATCACCATTTCACAAATGAGAAGGATAAAATTATGTGACTTGCTTGATCGAGACTTTATCCCACTCCAGTCAGAATAGCTAACATGAAACAACAAATGTTCATAAGGATATGGGGAATAAAGGAATTCTAATATACTATGGGTGGGAATATAAATCAACTACTCTGGAAATGAGCAGGGAGGTGCTTCAAAGAGCTAAAACTAAAACTACCATTCCTTCTCTATCACCCCTGATTATATACCTGAAAAAATCAAAGTAAGCATACAACAGCGATACCAGCCAGGGTTATTGCTGCATTAATCACAATTGTCAAGCTATCGGATCAGCCAAGTTGCTCAAGAACTGATAAACAGATAAAGAAAATGTAGTACACATACATTATGGAGTTCTATTCAGCCATAAGAAAAAAATGAAATCATGTTATTTGCAGAAAAAATGGTTGGAACTGGAGATCATTATGTTAGGTGGAGTAAGCCATAAGGTAGATGCAGCAATACAAAACCACATTTTTTTCTCTTATGTGGGGAGGGGCAGAGAGGGAATGAGATAGAAAAGAGAGCACAAAAGTAGAGAACTACTAGGGAATTGGAAGGAGCTCAAGGGGAGGGAGAAAGGAAGGTGAACGCACAGTAACATGGAGAAGACAAGATCAAAATTTGTATAAATACACAAAATGAAATTATCAATATGGAACCAATTACTTTATATAATTAGTATAAGCTAGCAATAGGTACAACAACAAGAAGAATAACAATAAAAGACCACATCAGGAGGCTGAAGCCTGAGTTCAGGAAAATGAGTCTAAATTCAAGGCCACATCTTTTTTATTGTTGACCCAGTTCTGTTAACTTTGCCACAGTGCTTGTAGCATTCTGAATACCAAAACAGACTTTC
Source organism: Dipodomys ordii (assembly GCF_000151885.1). Classification (NCBI taxonomy): domain Eukaryota; kingdom Metazoa; phylum Chordata; class Mammalia; order Rodentia; family Heteromyidae; genus Dipodomys; species Dipodomys ordii. The sequence continues at coordinate 8,767,267 of NW_012267310.1, read as the reverse complement.
AGAACACTGAGTCTGAGAAGGCCTGCTAATCTCTCCTCCCTCCAGGGTCAGTGAGTCATAACTGTATGGGAATGTTTAGCCTCTGTGTCGAATTTGGGCTTTTAGCCTCCTTCTCCCTTTCAGAAGGCACAGATATCCCCCAAATGCGATTTTGGAGTATCTACTATGTTTCAGACATTATGCTGACTGTCAGATACAGAGTGAGAGATTTTCTTGCCCATAAGGAGACTTTTATACTGTTTGGGGGAGAAAATCCACAGTCATCACATAACTAAATAAAAATCATCAGGTGTTTTAAAGAAAGTAAAATCATTACTAGCACGGTCAACTTAAGGTGAACTTAGGTTTTTCAGGTAGACTGGTTGGTGAGTCAATTAAGCAGTGAGAGTGTTAAGCAACAATACCAATGTCCAGAAAATTAGCTTGAATGGTTGAACTAGCAAGTTGTTTTCACTAAAACAACTATGAAATAATATTACATATATATATTATTGTTATGGCCCAGGTGACCTGTCTACAATTTGAGCTTGGGCCAATAAAATATGGGTATTTAGAAAATATGGAAAAACACTTCTGGGTGAGGGTGAGGATCTACTTACCTAGGAGAGAAAACTATGGTGGTACTGGTGCAATATCTCCTTCTGTCCCTCAGTTGCCACATGTCCCATAAAAAAGGAAAATAGCTCTAATCCTAGCTAGTTACAAGCCAGCCAGGGCAGGAAAGTCCACGCAACTCTTTTATTTCCAATTAACTCCCCAAAAGCTGGAAATGGAGCTCTGGCTCAATTGGTAGAATTCCAGCCTTGAGTAGTAAAGCTAATGGATAGTGTCTAGGCCCTGAATTAGAACCCACTATCAGCATAAAAGGGGGGGTGATGTAACAACTACTATGCATGAAATATTCTTTTAAACATTTCACATCAATTATTGAACTCATGTATGAAATTACCTCATAGATACTGTTGCCCACTTTTTACTCGTGAAGAAACTGAGGCAAAGATACCTTAACTTCCCTGTGATATGCAGACTAATGCTACCCTGTAAAGATAGCCATGCTCTAAGCATGTGAACCTGTGACCTTGTTAACTTAGAAGGTAAGACAAACTTTGTGGATATGATTATATTAACCTGGATTATTTGGGTAGGACCAATATAATTACAATGATGCATGAAAAAGTAGGAGAAGGAGATAAAAGCAGAAGTTGGAATGATGTGGCTAGGAGCTAAGGAATGCAGGCAGGTCGCTTCTCAAGCTAGAAAAGGCGAATATATAGGTCTCTTCCTTGCAGCTTCCAGAAAGGAATGTCACTTTGATTTTACCCAATTAAAAGTGATCTCAAAACTGTGATATAATAAGATTGTGTTGTTTGTGTTGCCTAAAGTAAGTAGAAGTATGGTGATTTTTTTTACAGCAGCAATGGGAAAATAATGCACTGCTCAAGGCCATGGAACAACAAAATAACAGCCAGGATTAAAACTGGTGACAATGTCAGAAATTAAATCACTATGCCATAGGGCCTGTCATAGGCAGAATAAAATGTTAAGTTCCAAATAAGGGCCACATTAGTTTCCCCCTCTTATCCTCATGGACCCCAGAGTATGGTAAAATCCAACCAAACAACAACAAAGCCAGAAAAAGGTGTGTGTGTGGGGGGGGGTGAATCCTATATAAACTGATACATGCTAATTATCATCTTCACTTCTGGACCGAAGACATCATTAATATGATTCTCTGATTTTAGAAAGGAGGACCAAGGTGTTGTGATAATGAAGTGACAGGGCTGCTGGAGAAACTATTAGCTAGTTATACAAGGGACACGTGGTGGCTTGGGGACACCCACAAACCCCAGTGCCTGTGTTGAAATACAGGAAAGAGTCTGTGTGGCAATGAAGGCCAGGATCTAGGCTTCCAGGGCTATTTATAGTTATCATTCTTAGTTTAGGAATAGTAGAAACACACCAATGTAAAACTTCGATAGGGAACCCAGCAATCTTGTGATCATTCACACATTTTATTTTTTTTATATCCGGATTCTTGCCCCCCAGTTCCCTACCACAGTGTTTACAACCCGGGGGGGGGGTCCTTATAAGTACCCATTTAAATAAATTGAAAATGTATGATAATATACCTCACCAGACCTTGAAACGTTAATGTGCATGCTAAAAGTGAGATTCGGAGTTAAATAAATGTCTGGGGCTTGAGACTAGGCATTTCTACCGAGTTCCTATATAATTAGTTGATAATGCTGATGGAAACAGCTGGCTGAAGCTCAGAAAGTGAAGACTTTCTTCTGCACATACGAAACAGAAGTCACACGAAGTGTGATCATTTTCTAAAAGTTTCCAAAAACAATATAGAAAGAGCGATTTCTCCGTTCAGCCTCCCCGCGCTTTCCCCCCGCCCCTCCCTCCCGCTCCCCAATAAAGGGGAACGAACTAGATACCAGGATTCAATGGGAAGAGCTGGAACCCCCCAACTCCCTGTCCTGGGCTGGGCTCTGGGCTCCCTTCCTCCAAAGGAAAGGGGCAGGGGCAAAGGGAGTTAAGTCAGGAAGTTCCCAGGAGCTCCCACGCTAACGCTCCTCTTGATTTTCCAGCTTCTAAGGAGTTATCTTGCCCTTTTGAACCTTCTAAGGTCTCAGGCGAACACAGCGAAGCGCAACGCCGGCCGCGCCCCCTTCTGCGCCCTTGCCCGGGCGGGGAGGAGGCGGACGCGCTTGCGTGCGTGCTCAGTATAAATAAGTCCCAGGCGGCGGCCACCGGGCAGAACGGGCTGTGGAAGCCGCGGGCCATGGCGGAGGAGGACCACCCATGGCAGGGCAGCATTCTCTACAATATGCTGATGAGCGCCAAGCAAATGCACGCGGCGGCTCCCGAGGCGCCCAAGGCGCGGATGGGAGCTCCGTGCTGGGGCTGCGCTTGCGGTGCGGAGCCCCTGGTGGGCAGAGAGGGTCCGCAGATGGGGCGGCCCGTGGCGCTCCTGTACCGCTGCTGCTTCTGCGGTGAGAACCACGCTCGCCAGGGCAGCATCCTCTACAACATGCTCACCAGCGCCAAGCCGACGCACGGGGCTCCCGAGGCACCCAAGGCGCGGATGGGAGCTCCGTGCTGGGGCTGCGCTTGCGGCGCGGAGCCCCAGGTGGGCAGAGAGGGTCCGCAGATGGGGCGGCCCATGGCGCTCCTGTATCGCTGCTGCTTCTGTGGGGAAGAACACCCCAGGCAGGGCAGCATCTTATACAGCCTGCTGACGAGCGCCAAGCAATCGCACGTGGCCCCGGAAGGGTCCGAAGCCGGCACGAGAGGCGCGTGGTGGCAGCTTTCCTACTGCGCGCAGAATCTGAGAGGTAGAGTGGGGCTGCAAGGGGGCCAGGCCATGACGGTCCTGTACCGCAGCTACTTTTGCAGCGAAGACAACTCCCAGCAGGGCAGCAGCGGCAGCGGCAGCGGCAGCGGCAGCGGCAGCGGCGGCGGCGGCGGCGTGCCTAGGAGCTCCAAACAACCACGAGCGGCTCTGGAGTTGCAGCCGGCGCCTGCCTGGTGGGACACCTCCTGTGGCTCGCCGCGGCTGGTGTCTCTCAAGAGTCCACAGGTGGTCTGGGAGGCCGCCGCCGCCGGCCTGTTGAAGACGCTGCGCTTCGTTAAGTATCTGCCATGCTTCCAGGTGCTGCCCCTGGATCAACAGCTGGTGCTGGCACGCAGCTGTTGGGCGCCCCTGCTCATGCTCGAGCTCGCCCAAGATCGCATCAACTTCGAGACCCTGGAGATCTCGGAGCCCAGCGTGCTGCAGAGAATCTTCACCACCAGGGGGCAGGAGACCCAGGGCCAGGAGCCACCGCCCCTGCCCACCGGGCAGCCACGTTCCGCACCGCCACCTGAGATTGTGCAATTGCCCTGGGCCACCACCGTCCAAGCCATGAAGAACTTCCTCGTCAAGTGCTGGAGTCTGAATATCAGTACCAAGGAGTATGCCTACCTTAAGGGCACCATCCTCTTTAACCCAGGTAAGGGCGCTGACCTGGTGTCAGCTTTTCCCAGGTCAGAACAGTGGGCAAGGTCTGCTCTGGGGCGCGGGGCCCTCAGTTTTCCTGGACAGTGTGTGGGGGGGAGGGGATGGTCTTCGCAAATCTCCACTTACTCAGCAGAGCTTGGGAGAGGGTGGGCGGGGGTTGGCTCTGGGAACCATTCCTGGTGGGGTGAACTGCCACTAGAACCATCCTGAGGATGAGGGTGGGGATGGGGTGCAGGAGGAGGGGGAGGGAAAGAGGAAGGGTGGGGAAGAACTGGGAGATACTTGAGGTATTACTTGGCTTTTTTAAAAAAAAACATATTTCTCTTACAGAAGTTTCTGCCTTCATGAGATACAGCTGTTCCTGCCCCCCTTCTAGTTTTTTAAAATCTATTAGCATATCCGTAACATTTTTGCAATCCTGCAGTGTCTCTTTCTGATACTCCATTCTGAAAATTACAGGAACACTTTCCTTGGTACAAATCTATTAAGTTTGGTACGGAAGGAAACAGGTGGTAAGGACTCGCATAGAATACCTCCAGTTTCGAGGATCTGCTTGTGCATGGTCATTGGTATGGTCCTAAGCATCTGGATTCCTCCACCTGCCAGTCCTACAGAGTGGCGGGGAAAAAGATTTAATAGAGAGGGCAAGCAGGAACACTGTGTTTTTTAATTGGAAGATTCCTTAGGGACTTCCTAATCAACGCAGCCCCACCCCATTTTACAGTGCTCCATCAAGTCCCACGTGATCTTACATTAAAAAATGGCTACTGTGCTGTGGCATATATATGTATATACATATATGATATATAAGATATAGGTGTCTCAAATATATATCAAATATATATATGTATGCATATGATATATATTACATATTACACATAATATAATATATTATTGCTCCTTGCCCTCAAAAAACCTTTTCGACAAGATGCTTAAGTATTTCTGTAATGGGAAGAAGTGAAAATGAGTACATTTGAAAGCTATCAAAGTTCTTTATGGTGAACTGTTTACAACAAAGAGATCTTTCTTCCTCCAGATCTGCCAGGCCTGCAGTGTGTGAAGTACATTCAAGGCCTTCAGTGGAGAACTCAGCAGATCCTCAGTGAGCACATCAAGACAACGCAGAGAGACTACCAGGGAAGATACGTCGACCTGAACAGTGTCCTTTACCTGCTGAAATTCATCAATGCCGACGTCATTGTTGAACTGTTCTTCAGGCCCATTATTGGCACAGTTAGCATGGATGATATGATGCTGGAAATGCTCTGTGCAAATTTGTGAGGGCATGTGGAGTTCCACATGTGCATTGTGCTGGGATAGAGAGCAAGCTGTAGGCAAAAGAATGTAGAACGTTGCAAAATTAAACTTACTTGTTATTTTTACATGCATAGTATATTTGTACTTAATAGTTTAGTTACTGACAGTTTAAAATCCTCTGTTTCCATACTGTTGGAAAACTTTGCCAACAGTTAACATACCTCTATACATCTTTAGCAAACTAGCAGGGTACTATGCCAATAAGCTATTTTCATAACCTCTCTCCACTGAACTTGCTCAAATACAATTTGTAATACTAAATTTTAATAAAATTTAAGATGCTAACCACTAACTTGACTGAAAGAAGTTTCATTGGGGTTTAAGTAAGATTAAAAAAGTATTATAAACCTAAACAACATAATCAAAAGTCTGCTATTCAGTAAATGCCTAGCATTTAATGTTACAAAATGCTAATGTCAGAGAAATGACTAGCTTCTTTGTGATTTCTATCAGCTATATGGAAGACTGTCATCACATCTGCTTGGAACCAAGAAGCAGTCTGTGTACAGAAAGCTTTGTATAGGCAAAATAGATTTTCATGATTTTATTTTGATTTTTGTACACAATTATGGATTTGAACAATAATTCCACAAGAAACCTAACATTTTATAAGAAACGATATCACTACAAAACTGTAATTATAGCTCAATTTTAGATACACTGTTTCATTTTGTGCTGATCCTGGGGCTCAGGGCCTGGATACTGTCCCTGAGCTTTGTGCTTAACAACTTTACTACTTTGAGCCATAGCTCTACTTCTGGCTTTTTGATGGTTAATTAGAGGTAAGAGTGTCATGGTTTTTCCTTCCAGGGCTGGCTTTGAACCAGAATTCTAAGATTTCAGCCTCCTGAGTAGCTAGGATTACAGGCATGAGCCACTGGTACTTGGCCCAAAATACATTGTTGATACAATGGTCACACTAAAATTATAAAGTGACTGTATTCTTGACTTCTTCCACTTTAAATATAATCCACAAAATGGATTCTTCCTTAGCTCTAAAAAATAAAAACATGAAAACTCATACAGGTCCATTTGCATAAATAATACATGATCAAACTGGCTAATGAGTAATACATGCAGGGATGGATTTCTATGGTATAACCCCTTTGAAAAATTAAAAGCTAGTTTAACAAAATGTCTGAGGAAGGTGTGCATTAAGGGGAAGGGGAGGTGAAATGGAGAGAGGAATGTTTGGCAAATACATTCATAATATTTGTTGTAAATATGTGGAAATGGAACTAGGAAACTTGAGATGGGTTGAGTTGGGAAGGAGGAGGAGAATGGTGGAAGAGGTGTACAAGGGTAATTGAAACTCCTTTGTATAACTAGGAAAAAATTTAATATATATAAATTACATGTTTTGTGCAACAATTGAAAGACAGCGTATGTTACACACATAATGTGTACTATGTGCAAACACACATGCACATATATACACATGTATATATGCATATAATATTACAGAGTAATGACCCATTGCAAGACATTCTAAACTTCTTTGACCGTTTTTTTGGGTCCTATAGACAACTTCTCAAGATTTGTGTAAGAGTAACAAAGTTAATAAAATACTTAAGATTACAAAGGAAATAAATTATATTAAAGAAAGATAATGTTAAATATATAAAGCATGATCTGTATATATACATAGATGCATATATATACATATTTTATCAACACATGTAGAAAGAAATTATCACCTGACTCGTGTAGCTGTAACCCCTCTGTACATTGCCTTAAAAAAAAAAAGTTATCCACTGATAGGTCTAATGTCAATCTTCATTTCAAAACAGTGATTAGTATAATTAAAAATTCAAGGTATCTGCAATATCTACTGTGATAAGAAAGTAGCTGAGATTTTAAATGGTAGCTATATTGGGGGATCCCAATATTATCATCCCATTCAGAGATTTACTAGTCTTAAGGAGCTTCGCCTATAATTGTGTTTCAGGAGTAAGAGTCATTACAGTGATGCAGAAAGGATACCTGGACCTTAAAAGGAAAGGTCAAGGACAGAATGTGAAGAAGTGGGATTTGTGCAGGCCTCCCTATGCTTTCCCCAGGAGGGTATCACAAAGGCTATATTCTTCCCCCAGGATGAAAACTCATCTAAATTTTTGCCCAGAGAAAGCCTTTGGGATTCAGGGTTTAGAATTTTTATTGAGGCTAGTCACATAGGCATCATCTACCTAGCCTGCCTCAAAATTCCAAGCACATAGAAAGAAAGTAGATGCTCAGCACGAACCACATTGTTTGTACAAACAGTCTAGGTATAGTGAGTCACCCTTATGAGTCAGAGAAGGATGAGAGCACTTCCTAAAATCCACGTTTTCAGACATGAGACAAGGGCCCATCTCATAAGCAGGCGATTTATTGTAAGGCAGTGGGCTCAGACCTACCATGTTAAGTCCTTTCTACCAATGCCCACTTTAGGCCAAGATGTCTTTGCAGAGTCAGAATTATTGGTAGGACATGATGACGATAATCTGTAGCATGTATCTCATTTATGCTCTTTAGGAATCGTGGGCTTGTTGAAACAAATCCCATTCACCAGAAAGGTCTGTCAGGCAGGCAGGTGACCTCCTCCAACAATTTTGATGAAGCTTTTTCAGCTGGCTCTAGCACAACTCTGGCTAGTAAGTTGAGTCTGATCTGGACACCTTTTGTGGCCTCGGTTGTGTTATAGTAGGGGCATACACGCACACACACACACACACGTATGCACACACATATTTACACAAACACACAAACACCACAATTCCAGAGGGCTCATGTCATCTTCTTGGGACAAAGGGCTGAATGTGTTAGGATAGCCTAAGCAGGAGCAGGATATGCTTTGGCCAGGGGGCTCCAATTTGGCCTCCCACTGTGCTACCTCTGACCCCAATGGAAGTAATTCTGTTAAGTCTGTGGTTCCAGAGGGGCTGCCTGAGGCTGTCAGTCCCAAACTATTATGTCAGTTACACTGATTCATCTTCCTGGTGAGTGTGGATGGCGCCTAGATGTATTTGGTGGGAGCCAATGCAGAGTCACACTGTCATGTGCCATCTAAGCTATGAAGTAGCTCACGAAAACAATCTGGTGAATTTTTCCTTTTGGCTTCCAGAAATGCCCCTCTAAATTGCTAATGCCCTATTTTCTTCCCAAGCCTCCTTCTTGGCCAAGTTCTTTGCTTGATTATTAACATATCAAGGTGTCCCATTCAGTATTCCTAACTTTACTAATCATTTTGTCACTCAGAATATTTGTCTGCAAAGGTTGTGCACAAGAGAGACAAAGGCATATTTTTTTTGCCAAATGATATCTTAGGGCAACTTAGTAAAGATACATCATGTTCATGAAACCATCAGGGTAAATTCTTATATATGTATACATAACTATGTACCTATATGTATATGTACACATATAAATATATGCACATGCAAATCCACATATATGTGTTAAGATGAGTTGAAACAACCCTCCTCATGCTTTTTTAATTCCTGATCATTTATTCAGTGAGCAGTCTAATCAAGCTTAATTCTATTTGTGCTAGAGACATCTATAGTGAGTGATCAAAATGCCTTACCAAGGTGGGTACAGCAGAATAAAGGCAAGAGAAGTAGAGTCAGGCTATTAGTCTGCTAGTGAAAATGTCAATGAGTCTGGCAAATGGGACCCAAGATAACAGCAGTAGAAAGGAGGCATCCTGTGACGTATCAGAATTGTGCAGAGGGGTCACATTCCCTGGGCTAGCCCCTGTCCCAAATGGAACCATTAGGAAGGAACCATTATTTAGGAATGCAATCCAGCTCTTGTATCAGGAATTTAGAATAAGCTATTTTCCTAGGCCATCTAAAATTAATCCAAATTCAAGTTAGCATCTATACTTTTATGACTTTTGATCTTACAGAGGGATATCTTTAATTTTCTGTAGTATAAAAACCAAGAGCGTGTGCTTAATTCTGGTTCAGCATATCTCTGTTGAAATGGAATTGGCCTACAGTAGACAGGATCAGCTTTTACCTACCAGTGAGGTCCAGGAAATTAGGATCTATGATAAAGCCAGAGTCTTAAGTATATTTGTGTGTCTTTGGCAGGGGTAGGGTGTAGCAGGCTTGAACTTCAGGGCTTTATACTTTACAACTTGCTTTCTCAGCCAGCACTGTACCACTTCAGCCACACTTTCTGCCTAGCTTTTTTCCTGAGTACTTTGGATATGGAATCTAGTGGATGGACTTTTTTCTTCCCTGAGCTCACCTTGAGCCAAGATTCTCCAGCTCTCAATTCTTGAGTAGTTAGGATTTTCTGGTGTGAACCACGAGTTTCTAGCAAAAGGCTTTTCTTCAACATGGCAAACACTTGATAATAAAGGGCCAGAACCTTGGGTGCCAAGTTCAAGTAACAAGCAAAACTTTCCTTTTTATTTGGTGCAAGTCCTGGGGCTTAAAATCAGGGCGTGGGCACTATCGTGAGCTTTTTGGCACAAGGCTAGTGCTCTACCACTTGAACTACAGCTTCACTTCCGGCTTTTTTGGTGCTTAATTAGAGACCCGAGTTTCAGAGACTTTCCTGCCTGAGTTGGCTTCTAACCGTGATGCTCAGATCTCAGCCTCCTGAATAGCTAGGATTAGAGGCGTGAGCCACTGGTGCCTGGATTCGCTGCTATCTTGTCAGCCAGAATTATCCAAATTGACTCACACAAATATATGCACATCAGGCTAGAATATCATTAGCCCCTAAGGATCAGAAATTTAATTTTACAGAAGCTCTTTAGCAGAAACAAGCAAATGACACCCTCACTCTCCCATTTTAAACCTCCAAAATGTGTATCTTAATCCAGAGGGACATGGGCTCCCTTTTCCAGAGGCCCCAATAGACAAAAATATAAGGGAAAAAATCAGTTACAGAGCCCTGATTTTACAACCCAAGAGTTTCAATTTCAGTCTCCCCACCTGTGGCAAATAACTGTGTCCCATGAGCCCATTTTTTATTCTTTGCCGTTTTTCCTGATTGAGACGATTCCTCTAGTATTTATGAAATTATAAGCATATAGCGTTTTACATAAAACTTTATCATGCATCCAGATATCATAGCCACAAATGCACAGTTGTAATGGAAAATTCTCTTTTCTCATTGCAGGTTGACTCAAATCGCCAGCTGTATGCGTGCCATTTACAGGGTTCACACCACAGCTGGATGAAGACCCAGCTGTAATGGAAGGGAGGGGTGGGGAGGAGCCAGAGCTGTAGCAGCAGTTCAGGTGAAGAAGAAATGGCCTGAGTGGTTTTTGTCCTCTTTGTACCCCTCTTTTCTATCTAATGCCTCACTGCAGCTCCAGGAATACTTTTTGCCTTTCCCCCCTTCCTACATGGAAGAGAGAGCAATTATAGACCAGTTCTTTTTTTTTTTGGGTCCGGTCGTGGGGCCTGACCTCTGGGCCTGGGTGCTGTCCCTCAGCTCTTCAGCTCAAGGCTAGTGTTCTACCACTTGAGCCACAGCACCACTTCCAGCTTTTTTTCTTTTTGCTTATGTGGGGCTGAGGAATCGAACCCAGGGCCTCATGCATGCAAGGCAAGCACTCTACCACTGAGCCACCTTCCCAGCCCGACCAGTTCTTTTTTTTTTAAATTTAAATTTACTGTCAAGGTTACAAAGGTTACAGTTACAATTTTAAAACTATATTTGGCACAGCTAAAGGCTATTGATACAGACTGGGCCTTTGTTTTAAGGCATGAGTGAGGCAGGGCACAAAAACCATAAACAAAGTCATCACCTACCTAGGTTTTAATAGTTCGATATTTTTCCCTCTCAACCACACACAAATATACTTGTCCAACTAAGGCTAAGTCTCATACTTGCCCTGGTAACTGTTCTGAAGATATTGTCAGTACTACTGTGCTATATTACCTATATTCATACTTAAAGGAAAAACTAGATTTCAATTAAAGGCTAATGAATATAAATATGTAACTAATTTCCTCATTCATGTTCACTGAACTTTTGATTTCTATCCATGGTATCTTCAGGAGATGGAAAGTTCATTATTGATTTAGAACCTCTAAAACTTAATAACTCTTTTTTCCCCCAATCTGACAATTTTCCTGACAATTAACTACCTGCAGTAAGGGCTTCTCACATTTCTCCTACTTTGTACTTCCTGTCTTGCAAATTCCCACAGTGTTGGGAGACAACAGGGAGGAAAAGGTGCATAGAGCATAGGAGTTCTTACCTAACTAATGTCATTTTGTAGTTTATTTCTGGCTTTGACAGTTATTTGAAGTTGGCTTTCTTTTTTTAGTACTAAGGATTTGAACTAAGTGTCTTACATTTGTTAGTCTGGCTCTACCATGTAAACCATGCCTTCAGTCCTACTTTTTGCAACTTTTCTTCCTGGGATTGGCCCTCAAACCATGATCCTTCAGTTCCCAGTCTCCTGAAGTGTTGAAATTACAGTTTTGAGCCACTAGCACCCACCTAAAGTTGATAGTTTTTTTTTTTTTTTGTCGGTAGTGGGGCTTGAACTCTGGGCTTGGGCGCTGTCCCTGCGCTCTTCAGCTCAAGGCGAGCGCTCTACCACATTGAGCCACAGCACCACTTCCGGTTTTCTAATGGTTTATTGGAGATAAGTCTCACGTGGACTTTCTGCCCCAGCTGGCTTTGAACCATGATCCTCAGATCTCAGCCTCCTGAGTAGCTAGGATTACAGGCCTGAGCCACTGGCGCCCGGCAAGTTGATAGTTCTTGTATGTGAGTTCATGGATTATTTGGGAAACTCCTCTTACCCCTGAACAATTGGGATCTCTTTCCTGAAACGATTTCTATGTTCCTTCTAGTTCTTCTTGGCCCAAATATCTGTTTCTCTCTCTAGCTCACTCCTTCCTTCCTTCCTTCCTTCCTTTTTTTTGACAGTAATAGTGTTTGAACTTGGGGCCTGGCACCCTCTCTTGGCTTTTTCTTTCAAGACTGCTACTCTACCATTTAAATCACACATTCACTATTGACTTCTTGGTGTTTAATTGGAGATAAGGATCTCACAGATTTTTCTACCTGGGCAGATTACAGGCATGAGTCACCAGCGCCTGGCTCTCTTCCATTAAAGTCTTTTCATTCCTCAGCCCACTCTTTTTGGACAAGATTTAAGGTAAACCTATGGCAACCTGTGTGTGCATTCTGTATTCTCACTTTTAAAATGAAGCAGTCACTTCATTGTTGTCACTGTTTTGAAATAGGGTCTCAACTGTGTAGCCCACGCTGGCATTAAGCGCTCAGTGGTCTTGCCTCTGCTTCTTGAAATACACTGCAGTTTTTTATCTGCATTTTAGAACTCCAAATAGCTGAGAGTGCTTTTGAGTTTTGATGGTAAGTAAATCTGATATTGATTCTATATAGGTACAATGAATACATTTCCCAAATCAGAAATTGTAACACAACATTTTTTAACACAACATTTTTATAGTATTTCATGTTTGTACATGTGTTTATAGGAAGACTTCTATGAAGAATAAAACACAATAAACATTTCATTCTGTTTAACAAATCACCTTAATTGAAAAGAAAAATAAAATCACATGAAATAAGGTTAAGCTTGAAAATAATAAGCATATCCATCTAGAAAACATGCTTCTATCTTCTATAGCCAAACATTTTTGCTGTTCTCAAGTCTAGCCTTTACCTTTGCTAATTTAGTCACAATCTTTGTTTTACTAGGATTTTGAGGCCATTTCATGCTTCAGTGCATGAAGGTAATTAAAGTTAGGATTTTTGACATTTAAAAACACACGTAGAGAATTTAATAACATTAATGTAATTACAATGTTTTAAGTAGTTATTTCTTGTCTTACCTCCACAAAGTAATTGTAATAGTCTTATGCTATTGTTATCATTGCTGCTTAAATTATAAGCAAAGGAATTGCTAAAGTGGAAAATGTATCCTAATTCAAATGAGGCATAACTTCTAGAATATTAAAATATAAGGCTTCCTTTCTTTCCAATACAAAATAAAAATTATTACTTTCAATTAGCCTAAAACCTACACATGCCCACACCCCTCCCCCCCACACGGTTAAGTTCTATGAATAATTTGGCACAATGAATGATAAATAACTTTCAATCTATTGGGTGACTGAATTGATAGTTCATAGCTGATATGATCATGGAAGTTCTCAGTGGCCATACCAAAAAACACCCAAAACACCCCATTGTGAAACACAAGTCTCTGATTTTACAAAGCTACATTATCTAGTTTTAAAATTTTAATTTAACACAGTACATTGGTCTCTTACTGGCTCTCTGGACACTCTGCAGATGTCCTCAACCAAAGACAGCTCTCAAAGGGCACTGCAGGACAATAACAGTAGGAAAGAGCCTCCTGACTCTCCTAGATCAGCTCCAGGCAATCACATTCCTGGTCCATACACTACCTACTCACAGGCCTACAGCTATAATCTGAACCCTCTGGTAAGTGTCTTTTCCTCTGGAAGCTGCTTCCTTTTACTGTCTTTAAAAATTATGAACCTCAAATTGGTGGGAACTTCTGCTAAGTTATTGCTATATTGTAAACCCTCTTCAGCCTTGAGACTAAGCCACTTGTTTCAGAACTTACTATATCTTTAGTCTTAGAGTCCTCTTTTACCTCTTCTGGCATTTAAGTATCTTTAAGTTGTTAGTAGTTTTTATGTTCATCTGCTGTATTCAAAATATTGATGCTCTTTTATCCCCTCAGAAGACTTTGATTGATAACCTAAGTAACTGAAGCATAGAGAATTTTATCCTAGATAAGATGCACCAAAATTTCTTCTGGACAAAGTAAAGTCTTATAGGAAATTGGAGTAGAGGTATAATCTATTATATACTATATTTCACTTCTATGCACATAAATTAAGTTCCAGTTAGAATGGCATTTAATATTGGTAAGTTTTAATGAATAGTAAAAGCTATGGCTTAGTATCTTACAAGGAGAAGCTGAAAACCAAGGCTGCAAATTGTCAGCCTGCAATATCTGATGCTATGTTGAGTAATCATTTGAAGAAAATCAGTCTTCAGGGATTCACAGAAGTGCATAGAAAACTATGTAGGTGAAACCATTCCCTTAGTCATCACTTAATTCACATGCCAATAAAATGCCAGGAAATTACAATGGGATGGATTGGGTGTTCTTTGTTCTCTAAATATTTTTTTTCTTTTTGTATATAGGTAAGGATTTGTAGGTCAATAATCAATTTGATTTTAGCATGCAATTACATTCTCTTTGCTTGAGTTCCTGTGAGTTATGTACAAGGCTTCCTCTCTGAAGCCACTGGGTATTTGTTTTTCTGCTTTAATTTCACTGCTTGCTGATAGCAAGTTAAATTATGAAAAACTCTTGTCTATAATTCTGCCTAGATATTGATATCAGAGACAGGTAAAGTTACAAATTAGGTAGTATTGGGGCTGGGAAGGTGGCTCAGTGGTAGAGCGCTTGCCTTGCGTGCATGAGGCCCTGGGTTTAATTCCTCAGCACCACATAAGCAGAAAGACAAAAGCCGGAAGTGGTGCTGTGGCTCAAGTGGTAGAGCGCTAGCCTTGAGCTGAAGAGCTGAGGGACAGCGCCCAGGCCCAGAGTTCAGGCCCCACG
>NW_012267310.1:8670193-8751019 GCF_000151885.1 Dipodomys ordii | reverse complement strand
ATATATATATATATATATATATATATATATATATATATATATCCCAAACAAAAATGCAATTGTGTCATTTGTGGGGAAATGGTTAGAACCGAAAACCGAAAATCATTATATTAAGCAAAAATATGCAGATTCAGAAAGACATTTTCTTAAATATGTGAAATCTAAAAATTCATGACGTGGAAATACATGAGAAGAGGAAGCGGATGGTAGTCAGGGGAGAATAATAAGGGTATGCATGACCCAAATATGAAAATGTCATAATGAATCCCATTATTTTATGTTATTAGTATTTTCTGGCAATAATAAAAAACAATAAATTACATTTTGTAATTACGATCTATAATTTTTGGGGTACAAACCTAGTTATTAAATAAGGTCCAGCCATAAGTCAGTATCATTGGTAGCCAGATAATCATTGTTGCAGTTGAAACATTTGTTAGAAAGGCTGTCAAAGGCTCAGGTAGAACTCTCCTTTCTTTCCTTCTTTTCCTGTGTTGTCTCCCTTGTTCTAAAACTTAATCTTATAGTAAAAATTTAGTATCCCTTTCAAATTCATTTCAAATAATCCTTTATTCAGGAAACCATTTTATCTGTCAAAATAAGATAATTTATTTTTCTCATCCACAATACTTCCTACTTTTATTTTTAAAGTTTTATCATATCAAATAGTACAAACTAAGAAAACCAAGTCCTTCCATGTCTTTTTTCTCTAATGTATCAAAAATATATTATATTGCTTTATTTTCATTAATGAGGGGGAAATCAGTAAGGGTTATGGTACCTTAAAGATAAATATAATTATTTTGAGAATGAAGCTAAATGCAACCTTTTCACTGCAAAATAATGAAGTCTCCCCTCCCCAAGATTTCCACACAAACTTATATCCTGCCTCTATGTTATGTTTGGAGTATCTGTCTCAAGAATACTTCTCTCCTTTAAATAAAGAGTTTTGATGCCCATTTCCTTGTAGACATGACCTTCCTTTTATGAATACTGGCAACTTTCTGTGTCCCTGGTGAAAGTCTTGTGTAAGTTCTCTCTGAGTACAATGGGAAAGCAGCAGCTGAAAGCAGTCAGGATTAGGGAATCTTTGCTTCTCTCTGACAGGGACAGCAACTTCTCTGGCTCTAGACTGCAATCTCTCTGGCATGTCACATTTCTCCAGATGTTCTTATTCAAGTCTGAGAAGATGCATTGGCAATTCAGAGTGGTTTCTCTCTATTACAGGAGACCCTGCAATTTCTCCCCTTAACTTCCAGTTGAACCTCCCAGGTCTACTTACTTTTTAAAAAGTTAGGTTATGATGCTCAGCGAAATGAACCCCAAAATAGGGACACAAGAGGTTTTATCTTTGTTGTTGTTTTTTTTTTAATGTACTTATAATGTACTGTGTGATTTTTTTTGGTTTCTTTGTAAGTTCTTCCCTGATGGTATAACCCCTGTTGTCGCTGTATTTGATTCTGGTGTCCTGCCTCTTGTATATACATTTTTCTAATTTGGGGAGGGGAAGGGAAATAACAAAATGCTGAAATAAGGATACAGGATGATCTATTGTAACAATGAGATGTACAAGACAGTATGTTGAAAACAAACTTTGCAACTTTGCAGGAAGGGGCAGTGGGAGAGGGGAGGGAGGAGCTGGGGAGGTGGGGAGGAAAGGGATGGTAGGGGAAAAATAAAGGAGGGTGCAACAAAAAAATTAAAAAATGTTCGGTTATTATTTGAAGTAAAAGAGATTGAGTCTAAAAGATATAAAATGTAAACAGAAAACTCTAAGCATAACATTATACTATGGAGAGAAAATGCCTTGTAAGACCAAGAGTAAATCAAGCCCTGTTCCCTGTACTACATGAAGACTTATCTTTCCTTCTAATCCCTTCTCCTTGCTACAGAACCATGGGGATGCCAGTTATTAGATGTTTACTTCCCTTTAAATTCTTTTTGTTGTTGGTGGTGGTGGTCATGGGGCTTGAACTCTGGGCCTGGGTACTGACCCTCAGCTTTTCAGTACAAGGTGAGTGTTCTACCACTTGAGCCATAGCGCCACTTCCGGTTTCCTGGTGGTTAATTGGGGATAAGAGTCTCATGGTCTCTCCTGCCCTGGCTGGCTTTGAACCACAATCCTCAGATCTCAGACTCCTGAAGCTAGGATTACAGGCAGGAGCCATCAGCTCCTTGCTTCCCTTTAAGTTCTTATACCCTTTACAGTGAGTACCCAGACTTGGGTCATACTTGTATTTTTCAGAACTAGGTTCTGGTATGGAGTAATGAGACAACTGCATTCTTCATGTTCATTGTAGCACTATTCACAATAGCCAAATGTGGAGTCAACCTAAATTCCTATTTGATGATGAGTGCATAAAGAAATATGGCATATACATCCAATGGAATAATTATTATTATCCAACTCCTTTTCTGTTTTTTTTAAGGGAGTGTTAAAATATGTTACAACATGGTAAGCCTCAGGGTATCAGCTTGAGTGGAACAAACCATCCCTAAAAAGATAAATACTATATGATTCTGCTTAAATTAGAATGCAAATTAGTCAACACTGTGGTTACTTCCTGTGCCCTCTCTTCAAGTCTACTACAGAACTGGTTGTTTTGAATCCCCTGATCCAGTTCCCAAGAAACTTATCAGCATCCTGAACAAGGAGGAGCAGAATATTTACTAAAGGATCTTTCTGGTTGGCTATTTTTACTTTTTAACCATCACTGGTTACCTAAAATACCAAAGGTTCCTGCCCTGGCTCAAAATGAAACCAAAGTAGCCTTGAAAATCTTGTCCTCTTGTGATGTGATTTAATGAGGTGCGTTTAGCAGCAGATGTCATCATTTTGGTAGTTGGGCCTCTTTTTTTCTTTTTTTGAGACAAAACTCTGTAAAAGAATGGCCTGAAACTCATGATCAATTGATTGATCCTCTTGCTTTAGCCTCCCAAGTGTTAGGGTTACAGGTATGTGCTACTGAACCTGGCGCCCATTTTTTAGTTTGACAACATAATCCCTAGTCACACCTATTAATATAGTCTATTCCCTCTTCTACTATCTGGCCTCTTCAGGAAAATGGCAGAAACCAACTGAGTCAGGAAACTGGGTTAGGAACCATGAATTCGAGAGGCAATGAGACAGCCCATGACTGCTTTGTGTATTCAGTCAATATCCTCAAACCCAAAAAGTCAATCCAGGCTTATGTTTCTTTCCTCCAAGGTTGGGGATTTATATCATGTAAAAATTAAACTGACTAATGGAGAGCAGAAGAAACTCAACCTGTGGTGAGGGAAATTAAGTAAATTTAAGACATACTAAATTAAGACAATTTAATATGTAGGTTAGCCAAACTCAACAGTGTTTTTCCTCTGTTCCAACCTGTTATGTTGAGTTTTGCTAACCCAACATTAATTTTCATCTCTGTAAAAGCACTCGATAATTTTTAAGGAATTTTTTCCTCATTGGATATAGGTCTGGTAGGCTATGAAAAAGCTAATCAAGGAGTAGGCAAATAACTCAATATGAACTTGTATAAATTTTGAGAAGAATAAAAGTTAATAATGGTTGGAATTTTATTACCTCAGCATGAGAGTTGGGAGACAGAGATGTTCTGTCCCAATTTGGAAGACAATCTTGGTTCTAGGTTATTTTAGAATCAGCCCTTAGACTCTATTAGTCTCTGAGAGTTTTCTACATCAACTCTGTTTAACTTCAACAAAACTGAATTATTTCTGATACTAAAATGGAAGAGCTTTCATTATGTAATGACACTACCCCAAAAAATAAGTCATGAAATAAATACTGGTATCTCAAGTATATTGGACTGTTATTACCTAATTCATGATTTGTTTAACAATGTAACAAAATTAAGCACCATGTATATCAGCATTAAATATATAAATAAATCTATATATCTTGTGGGCTTCACAGAGAAAACCCCCTCAGCAATTGAAAATACTTTGGACACCTCCAAGAGAGCTCACAATCAGTGCCTTGGAATGGTTCTAAACCTCAGGCATCAACAGAATAAATGATGAAAACATCAACTCCCTCCTTTTCGCCCTCTTAGATAATATTACTTTCCATGAAAAAACCCACTAGTGTGGGGAAGGATATAATAAGCTGTACTCTGAATTGAAAGCCAGAACAATTTGTTCTCATATAAAATTTATATTATTAGTTGGAGAATTTGCAGTGCTGTGAAAAGATGCTTTCTTTTAAAATATTTGGAAGTGAAAAAATATCAACTGACAATTTTCAGCAGATTCAGAAATTGATATACTTTATCATGCAGAAATGTGAATACTAGGGTGTTTTCCTACAGTAAATGGCTCAAATTCTTTATGGTGCCAAGTTTTCAAGATAGGTAAGGACATAAATGAGCAAAAAAGCAGTAAATAAATAGGTTGAAAATATGGTAGCATCTTAGCATAAGCCCATAAAATGAAAATTGTCTATAGTTACCCTTAAAATTTCCTAGAGGATCATACCCCATTGAAAGATCACTGTGGTGTTTCCTGTCAGTTCAGTATGTTTAACACTAGTTTGATCTCAGTTGAATGGATTGCTTTTCCTTAGATAAGCAACAGATTAAAGCTTTACTAGAACCATACCATGAGGCAAGTCACAGCCAATTAACTATTGGGAACACAGACTGTGAGAAAGAAGATTCACCTTTTCTGTCTCATGTTAACTGCCAGACCAAAGATAGTTGGACTTTTCTATACATTCAAATTTACTCTGCTGCGTAATTTTGGCAAGATGAAATGTTTTCTCAAAAGTTGACATGGTTGGTATGGCTTCACTTTATTTATATTTTAGTATATATTGTTATTGTAAAAATACTGTACAGAGGGGTCACAGTTACATGAGTAAGGTAATGAGTACATTTTCTATCGAGCATTGTTACCCCTCCTTGTTTTTCCCCTACCATCCTTTCCCTCCCCATTTCCCCAACTCTCCCTGCCCCCCGAAGTTGTAAACTTCATTTTTAACATAGTGTCTTGTACATCTCATTGTTACAATGGGTCAACCTGTATCCTTATTTCAGCATTTGGTTATTTCCCTTCCCCTCCCCAAATTAGAAAAATGTATATACAAAATGCAGGGCACTGGAATAAATACAATGAAAACAGGGGTTATACCATGGGAGAAGAACGTACAAAAGAAACAAAAAATTCACATAGTACATTATAAGTGTATTAAAAACAACAGCAACAAAGATAAAAACTCTTGTGTCCCTATTTTGGAGTTCATTTCACTTAGCATCATTTTATATGGTCATATGTACATAGCTTTTGATCTTTTCTGCTTTTCCTAGATATATACTAATTATTGCAATAAGGGGAACCATGGGACTTATGTTTCTTTGGGCCTGATGGCTTCATTTTAGATTAGTGAATGATCCTATGACCAGATCTTAAATCAACTGAAGCTTGCCTCAGTTGTATTTTTCTTTATTATAACTCCTTGTGGGTTACTTTACTAAACTGAAGAAATCTAGGGTTGACTGCCATCCAGTTATTTGACTGAATATTAGTATCTGCCAGATATGGCATCTTGAAAGGCTTTTAGTAAGCCTTATCAATTTGTAACTCTGAAAAAAATCCTGAATACTGCGTGGTAATATCTCCATTTCATAGGCCCTTTGTAAAAGGAGGATTAAGAGCAGTTTTTTAAAAAAATAATCTCTTTGAGATCATACAGCCATTAAGTGACTGAGATCTTTAACCTTTATTGCACTGCCTACATAAAACAGCCATCAATAATTTCATTATAGGGATGAAACTGTATGTTCAATAAATTGGGCCAGGTAGAAGAATACAGACTTTAGATACAGACAGATTGAGCTTCAGCACTATGTTACTCAATATGACCCTGGGAATGTAAGATAATCTCACCTGTCTGTGATTCATTTTCTTCATTTTGCATAATAATGCAAGCTACTTCAGAGAGATGTCATAAGGATTAAATATTGTAAAGCTTTTGGAACAAAGTATGGCACACAAGCATTCTATAACATCATCAGTGTTAGCTATTAGTATTTCATCAGGTTACTACTGGTGATACGATCCCCTTTTAGTAGTTCTGATTAAGTTAAGGATTTTGGGAACACCAGGTTTTAAGCTGCACGTTATTTTTTTCTTGTGATCTCTCATCAGTCAATTCATATTAATTAACTAGCTGTAGATACTTAATATCAAATTAGGCAAATGTAAGATTTAAACGTAATATAAGACAGTTTTATGTACTGTTCATAAAGAAGTTCTAGCAAGTCAGGCGCCAGTGGCTCACACCTGTAATCCTAGCTATTCAGGAGGCTGAGATCTGAGGATCACGGTTCCAAGCCAGCCCAGGCAGGACTCATATCTCCAATGAACCACCAGAAAACCAGACGTGGTACTGTGGCTCAAGTGGTAGAGTGCTATCCTTGAGCTAAAGAGCTAAGAGACAGCACTCAGGCCCAGATTTCAAGTCCCACGACTGACAAAAAACAACAACAACAAAAAAGAAGTTCTACCAAGAGTTAAGTTTTAAAAGAAAATGATTTCCATGTTGTGAGACCATTTAGCTGTACCCTTTCCCTTTAAAACTCACTTTGTTTTTCCAAATCCCTGGAGTATAGAAGCCATAAGAAATAATACATGAGGGCTGGGAAGGTGGTTCAGTGGTAGAGTGCTTGCCTTGCATGCCTGAGGCCCTGGGTTCGATTCCTTAGCACCACATAAGCAAAAAGAAAAAAGCTGGAAGTGGCGCTATGGCTCAAGTGGTAGAGTGCTAGCCTTGAGCTGAAGAGCTGGGGGACAGCACCCAGGCCCAGAGTTCAGGCCCCACAACCAGACCCCCCCAAAAAAGCAATAAAAGAGAAATAATACATGATTACTGTTGGTAGAAAGCACTAAATTGTGAAGCGATTTGTTAGGCAGGGCTAATTAATTAGAAGAGGCACTGAGGCAATTCGGTTTCAGGGCCTATAAGAGAGAAGAACAGAAGCTGAGCTCAGATGACCTCATGACTTAATGGCTTCCACCTACAATAGTATGTATTATTTTTTCACAGTTTCTATGGTCCAGGAATTGGGCAACATTTTAACTGGATGGCCCTACTCAAAGTCTATCACGTGGTTATAGTCACTTCATAACTCTGACAGAGGGTTGGGGCAGGGTCTGGAGCAGGAGAATTTCCTGTCTATGTAGTCTCAGGTCTTCTTCACATGGCCCCTCAGTATTGCCTCTCTAACCTACTGGTCTTGGGATAGCCAGTCTTACTGGGTGTTCAGAACTCCAAAAAATAAATTGTCCAGTCATGACTACTGCATTCCCTTTGTCAAGATAATGAAGAAACCTGCCTAATTTCAGCCAGAGGGAATGTGGATCCCACCATTCAATGAGAAGAAAGTCAAAGAATTTGCACTAGTGTATTAAATCAACCATGTCCAAGGGCTAAGCTATATCTGGGCTAGTTCTAAAAGCTCATAAAACTGTTACATAAAATTGGAAAGGTAATTTGTTATGAGTAAACTGTCAGTCAGATCACATATTGAAGCCAGTTTGATGCACCCATTTTCACCAGGTAGACATATTATATCATACAATATCAGAATGCCAGTTGCTAAGAATGGAATGGGATCATTATAATAAAAATATTTGGGGCTAGATGTGATTGAGTATGGAAGTAGGAATATTCTACCAGTGGCTAGTGGCCTGAGGCTGACCTTATAAAAACAAAGTTAAACAAAAAGGGATGGGAGTATGGCTCAAGTGATAAAGAACCTGTCATACAAATACAAGAATGCATTCAAATTCCAGCCATGCAAATGAATGTTTAAAATGTTTATACTAGTAGTATGTCCCCTTATTGCTGGTAAGTTCACATTGGCATGACTAGTATTTTGTTTTTCCAGAAAATTGTTACAGTAGTGGTGTCCACATTAATTTGTTTTCTCTAACCTTATCTAGAATTTTGTTGCTAATCATGATTCTTTTCAATTGAACATTTAAAAATATGTCAATAACTTCCTTGTTTTGCTATTCCAAGAAGTATGTTTCTTTTTAAATTTTGTTTTTCTAAGTTTTGTGCTTAGAGGACAATTGTACTTATGTGATAGGAATGATTAGCAATATAACATTTAGTTAAATACTCAGTTGCTTATTTCTTGAAATAAAAACGGACTCCCAAATGCTAAGCCCCAAAAGACCAAATCAAATCATTCTTCAGTCTTCTTTTCCCTATTGTTGGCTCAATCTCCTAGATTTAATAGCAACCTCTGAACAGTTCACTGTTCTGATACCTCTCTTTGTTGCTTCTTTACTATGCTTTAAACAGGACTTTCTGCCAAGACTGGAAATTGTGTGGCTTAAGCCTAGCTTCCTCTGAGTGTTTGCCAAATCCCCGGAAAATTGCTGCCAAATGATGTGCTGATTCTTATTGTCTCCAGGATCCACCACGCTCTATGTCTTTATAGTCTCAGCCCTGGGAGACCAGTTTTTCCATTTCACTGTGGGCCATCCACTACTAACTATATCTTTAATACACTGAAACATTTCACAACAGAGGCAAAATAATGAGAGCCAAAAGCCTCAGGTAGGTACTGCAAAATCTCTGAGACTATAAATTAAGGAAGAAATTCTCTTAATTAAGCTCTTCTTATCAACTACCCTCCTGATTAAGTGAAACCCTGCATTCCCTCTGTTAAGTACTTGGACAGTCTCCCAGCATAAATTGAGCATGCCTGTCCGAAGGCATATCTGGAATGCCCTGCCTTTCTCAGTTCAGATGTCTTGAGTTATATGTTTATCAAGAATCTGCTGCATTAAATAGTAATACTATTTAAGCCTATTTTATTGTGATTTTATACTTTTAGTAAATATATTATATATGAAGCAAACATGAATGAACACTTCTTTCTTCTAAAATACTCAAGATGTCTTGCTGCAATATAAACTGTTGTTAAATTAGCTATAAGCAAGAAAACAAGCAAGTTTGAAAAATCATAAAAATATAAAAAGATTTTGCTCTCTAATTGCTGTCCAAATATCTGCAATTTATCACAACTCTTATATGGACAAAATGTGGATAATTGTAAATTAAGTGTTATAAACATGTATTTTTACAAGAAAATTGATAGGGAAATTCAATCAGTAGGACCTGGTCCAGGAACATTTTCCTAGATAGAGATTCAAGGTCTAATCAGGAAAGGTTTTTACCGCAGCAGGATTTCATAATTGCTATAAATAAGTGATTGATGGGTGTTTTCCAGTCTTTGTTCCAAATGAAAGGTTTTTTTCCCTTTCAGAGTCCCTTTTATCTTGTCCCTTATTTATCATTGCATATCCAATGGACATCTACATCTATGGAGTAGTTTACAATAAGTTAGGGATCCTGAATGTTCAGTTGGATATAATGACTGCAGTGGGCTTAAGTTGTTTTGCTTGAGGAAAGGATGAATGTGTTCCCTAAGTGTGGGAAAGTGCACAAGACAGACAAACTCTAGAAAAGACTGGTTATTTGTTGTCAAGTTGGAAACTTCTTACCAGACACACAACTAGTTTATAGCACTGAGAATAACTCTTTATCTGGAAGATGGGAGCAGACATATAATGGAATTCTGGACGCCAGATGTGAACAGAAGTGATACCTACAGAGTGTTTGTGTGTGTGTGTGTGTGTGTGTGTGTGTGTGTGTGTGTGTGTATGTGTGTGTATGTATATGTATGTGATATGTGCTCTTTTCAAGCTGATACCTATAAAGCATATATATGTATACATGTATTATGTACATATGTACACATATATACACATATATGTATATACATGGATAATATATGATTTTGTCCATGATGGCTGCAGATGAGCACAATTGTCTTGGCAGCCACTTGTAGAAGATAGAGATTATAATCAATATTGGATACAAATACTTGTAGATACATGAGGATTCTTAACAATTCACTTCCATGCATGGAAGATAAGAATCTTATTTGATGAGCACAGATGTGCAAGAAATATTTGTTTTCTATCTTATTTAAATAAAATTAAATCTAAATCAAAATTCCAGCTCCACTCTAATGCAATTTGAGTTTTTATTAAGGCTTGGGTATAATCTCTTTAGATCTAGCAGGTTTTGCCACTTTCTAGTCATGTTTGCGAGTCACTTGGTAAATGTGGAGCCCTGATATATGAGGTCCAGACTCTGAGCCCATCACAACGCTCTCCTGTGAGCATCATCATTTCTCTGGAGGGGAGACTCTGAATTATGTATAGGTCCTTACTCTCACCAAGATTCTTCAATTCTTGTTCTTTTCCAACATCAGTCCCAACTCTCAATCATCTTAATTTTCTTTCTCTTTTCTCTTCAAAAACTCTCTCTCCCTCTTCCCATATGTACTGCAGGACAGGTAAAATATTTAATGAGCTGAGGCTTTACAAAGAGCAGGGAGAGAAAATAACTTTAGCCTTCCTATCTCTATCTGTCCTATGAAGATCCATCATGACAAACTAACCAACTATTTGAAATGACAGAAGGAAAATATCACAGAAAACATTACTATTTCAAATAAATTATCATGGTATAAGCTATCTAAGAGCACATTGGAGTCATTCTTCAAGGTGTATTTGGAGCTACTTTTCATGGGTAAATTGCAGGTAATACTAAGTTATCCTGTAAAATAGTAACCATTAGTTTATCCATGTTTCCACTAAGTCAAGACTGGCAGGTGTAACTATTAATATGAATTTAGTAAAATTCTGAATATTAATTTATTCAAACATTTATTCAGGTTATTGGTTATTTATTTACATAAACATTGATGGGGCCTTTTATGGCAACTCTTTGAATTTTGTGAATTCTATGGAAAAAATTGAATGTCATATGAAAAGAGAAATCCATTAATCTATGTGCTCAAAATAAAGTGTTGAAAAACAAATGGGCACAGAGCCCTAAAAGTATTAGGATTAGAAAAAATGATATGGAAACAGTCAACAAATTCCAATTACTGGTCTGCTGTGATCAATAAATTAAAATATATCATGAATAGGTGAGGGATAATTGTAGTAAACACTCAGATGAATAGTGCTGAAAGTCAGAATTTAAATACAATCAGTAAATACACAGACTATTGTAATAGTGGGGAAAAGGTTAAGTTCATTCAGTCTCTGAGCTGCTTGCTCTGTAATGAGAGCTGCTGTCTGATAGATAGGACATGGAGAACTCCACAAAGAAGATAAATGATTGTACAATTCACAATGGCACTTGTCTCAATGAATCCCTAGATCAAATCTCTGCCTGAAAATGTATCCTAGTATTTAGCATACTAAGGATAAAATGTGTTCCTGTTTTACTAATAATTCCTGAATCATGCTGAAATGATGCATTTTGAGGCAGGGCACCTGGCCTTTCATATATTGAAATTCTCAGGAAATACATTGTCCCACCTTCATGCACCAATGTAAATGAAACAGAAATAAGATAATGCATGTTGTATACCTAGGGGACAAGGTGTTAATTATTAGTCATTTTTATGTAATTACAATTAAGTGTTTAATAACTGTTTATTTTTAAAACTAGCAATATAATACCCATTGGGAGTAGGATTTTTGTTTTAAGGGAACTAATAGGAATGATTGCACAGAGGAAACAGATCTTGGTGGAGGCCTTGAGAATTCTGTAGAATGTGAGGAGGGATGGAGAACATAATAGAAGCCCAGTAATCATTTTTAGTATGGTTTTAATTTGAGATTCTACATATGGCATTTGTAAATTTTGCTAATTACTGAAAAGGAGGGTTTGTTGGAACACACAGAAGTTATCACTTAAGCCTCATGCAGCATAATAATAACTCTTAAAGTTTCTAATTATCAGCTCTCAGGAGGCTAACATTCAGCTTTCTTCAGTCATTTTATATCTGGTTTTCCCCACCACTAGCTGCTTCTTACATGCTGTCTAAATTCAACCACAATGAGATCAAAGCAGTTAGTACACTTGAGGTATAGGAGTTGGGAAGTTTGTGACAAGTAGGACATGGTCCCCAAATTTATATCTAACAAAGGTTGGTGATGGCACATCAAGGTTAATAGTGGCTGGAAAGGTCTAAGCATCACAGTGAAACTGACCACTCAAGATAGATAGGCCCATATTCAATAAAGACCTGCATCTGCCCTGATTTTCAAAGCCTCTAAGGAATCACAGAGAAAAACAGAAAAACACTGAGCATGTTCGAAGAGGTAGTTTTACATTGCCCAATAGATACAGCAGCAGCCTTTAGCCAGACATCCCTCTGGACTGCAACCAGGCAGACACCTGTAATCCTAGCTATTCAGGAAACTGAGATCTAAGGACTGTGGTTCCATGAGACTCTTAACCACCAAAAAGCCAGAAGTGGAGGTATGGATCAAGTGGTAGAGTGCTAGTCTTGAGTTAAAATCTAAGAGATCAAGTCTGAGTTCAAGCTATAGCACTGGCACAATAGATAGATAGAAGATAGCTAGATAGCTAGATAGCTAGATAGATAGATAATAGATGAAGTGGTCCTACTGACTACTTAGTCTGTGGGCTACAGTGCTGCTGGCCATCACCCTCTTGATGTCATATCATGCCTCGTAATGTTTGGCTACTAAAGAAATAAAAAGGAAAATATTTCAGTAAGAGAACAATAGACATATGTGTTTATGTTCATGCTTATATATAAAAGTTGAATATAGCCAGGCACCAGTGGCTCACGCCTGTAATCCTAGCTACTCAGGAGGCTGAGATCTGAGGATCGAGGTTCCAAGCCAGCCCTGGCAGGAAAGTCCATGAGACTCTTATCTCCAATAAACCACCAGAAAACCGGAAGTAGTGCTGTGGCTCAAGTGGTAGAGTGCTCACCTTGAGCGCAGGGACAGCGCCCAAGCCCAGATTTCAAGCCCTACGACCAACCAAAAAAAAAACATGTTGAATGTATATTATTTATTTATAAAAAGCATTGTATCAAAATGTATATAAATTCAATACTAAACTTGAGCTAATTTTTATATATTTATTGTAAAGGTGATGAACGGGGGGGGGTTACAGTTACAGAAGTAAGATAATGAGTGCATTTCTTTTTGAACAGTTACTACCCCCTCCCTCATTGTCTCCTGCTTACCCCTTCCTAGTCCCCTTCCCCATTCAGCAAAGAGTTTCAGGGAAATGTAATAATTGACTGCTGTATGGAATATCTATTTATATACACATATATATTAGATATGTAACCATATAAAACATGTAATTATGTAAGTCTTCAGAATACAAAAGGGAATGAGATTATGGGGGAAAAGTCAATGCAAAAGAAAATTAAATGGTCATATAAATTTTTACTGAAACTTATAAAATACAATAGACCCAGAGACCACATTGATCATTTTGATGCACTAGTAAAACTGAGTATGAGGAAAATATTCATAAACTTTACTTAATTCAAAGTATTCCAGGACACATATATATCACTGCTCAAGAAACTTACTTCTTTAACAAGTTTGAGAAAATGAGTATGTTTTCATGACTAAGTGTATGTGAATATAATTGCAGAATTGGACATGGAAAAATTACAATGAATTCTGATTTTACATAATATATATGACATACACTGATTAATCAAGTAAGTAAACAATTTCATATCAGAATATATTTATAGTACATATAGCTATAGAATCTTTGAACTATTAGAGAAAAAGCTTATTCATAATTCAATTCCTATTCTTATCCAATGTACGAATTGTTTTCACAGAATTCTGTAATTGTGTCAGTCACTTTTTGCTTAAACAAATATATCTCAGTATATCTCTAAAAAATCTGTTTTGTACAGCTGAGATTGATAGGAAAATTTACCTTTTGTTACCTAGAATTTGCCTACCTGATACCTCTATGATTTGGTCCTATTGTTGCTCTATAAAATTTCAAGGAAATCGTTTAACATTTGGAAAAAATAATTCATTAAAATATTCATGTGAACTGGGCATGTGGCCCACACATGAAATCCTAACACTTGGGATGTAGAGTCAGGAGAATGAAAATCCTGAGGCCAGTCTGGGCTACTTATGGAGAACTCTCTCAAAAAACATTATTATAAAATATTAT
Source organism: Dipodomys ordii (assembly GCF_000151885.1). Classification (NCBI taxonomy): domain Eukaryota; kingdom Metazoa; phylum Chordata; class Mammalia; order Rodentia; family Heteromyidae; genus Dipodomys; species Dipodomys ordii. Next base: position 8,736,939 of record NW_012267310.1, on the reverse strand, counting down.
ATGGGAATTTCTTCTCTAATATCTACATAAGGTATGTTGGTCCATTAGATGATTATATACCTCAAAGATATGTAAGAGGTAAAAATGACAAGGGAGAAAAAATATTCGGGTGATTTCTTCACAGAAAGTTCAGACACAGGTGGGTATTCCTCTATTTCCACTGATATTTAGTTGATTTTTAGCTATACAATTCAAGCCAATAAAGAACAGAGATTGGCAAAGACCACTTAGAGGAGGTTAAAATGTGTTCCCTAGAGTAAGAATAACTGCTGACAGAAAAAAATGGAGAGGTAAGGGGCTGAAGTATCTCTCACTTCATATAGTTGGGACAAAAGGACTTCCATGGGTAAAAACACTCTCACTGGTTACGCAAGAAAATATAACTGTTCCATGGAACAGAAGAGACACATGAAAGGGAGCTAGACTTGGGATAAAGAGACCCATCTCAAATACCCTTTTGTTGTGGATAAGTAAAGTCCAAATAGTTGGAGTGAATTACTACTAAAAGCAGGAACTACAGAGAGAGTAAGGCTATGTGGCATGCTTAGATATACTGTGGTAGGTTTTAAACAGTTGTCACCAAGGTCAACAAAAACACTTGTGGCAAAATGATTGTAATATTGTCCTCAACTGTCACCCTCCAAATATCCAAGACATTTGCAAGACACTCCTGAAGCAACATAGAAGCATTTATTTCCCCAGCCTTTGAATATAGACTGGTCCCATGACTTACTTTGGACGTAGACTGTAGTGTTAGTGACAGTGTGCCATTTCCCAGAATGGGCCTAAGGATGCTATTCTTTTTTTTGGGCATTTTTTATTATTGTGAAAATACTGTACAGAGGGGTTACAATTACATGGGCAAGATAATGAGTACATTTCTTATCAAGCATTGTTGCCTCCTCTTTTGTTTCCCCTTCCCATCTTCCCCCCCTCCCCTTCTCCTGCCCCCGCCAAGTTGACGATTTGTACATCTCATTGTTGCAATGGGTCCACCTGTATCCCTATGTAAATGATTTGTTTTTTCCCTTCCCCTCCATAAATTATACGAACATCAAATACAGTGAAAGCAGGGGTTATTCTTTTCCTCACTTCATTTCTTTTTCTCTTTCTTTTCCCAAGCTGAGAACAAAAGCCTATAAATTGAATAAGGAATTTTGATTTTGATTTTGACTGGACTTGACTTTTTTATGTCTGAATTGAGATTATTCGCAACTAAGAGTGACTGCAAAAAATGTGAGATGTGTTCATGGGGGGAAAGAGCTTAAATTCAAGCAAAAAAGATTATATAAGGCATCAGAAGGATGCTGCTATGAAAGAAAATGAAATTATTTTGTTATTTTAGCCTTCTGAAACCAATTTGTCAAGAAATTACTTAGTATGTATTTTTATTTATAAATAGCTGGAAAATGGATTATTTTCTCACATGTTCTCATTTTTAATTTTTATTCACTTAGTTTTAATTAATGCATAAAAATAAAAAATTATATAATAGTATGTTTTAAGACATATTTATCTATTGTGTAGTATTTAGTCAGTATAAACATGTGCCTCCTTAAATATTTATCATTTATGAGTAAAAACACTCAAAATCGATTCTTTAGACTTTTGAAATATGTAGTACATTATCATTATCTATAGCCATTTTCCCATGAAATAGCACAGCAGAATGTTTTATTCCTATATCTGCAATCTAGTACTTATTGACCAACTTCTCTTCATCCCTGCTTCCCCTATGTCTTTTAAAATAAATTTTGTTATATGTATTTATATGTACAAGATCTTATGTGATGCATACAAATAATAAAATAGTGAAGAAGATCAACATGACTATCATCTTAATAGCAATTTTTTGGTACCTGTTCTGGGGCTTGAACTCAGGGCCTGGGTGCTGTCCCTTAGCTCTTTTGCTTAAGACTAGTGCACATAAGCCACATGCTCCACTTTCAATTTTTTGTGGTTAATTGGAGATACTAGTCTAGTGGACTTTTCCTGCTTGGACTGGCTTTGAACTGCAGTCCTCAGATTTCAGCCTTCTGAGTAGGTAGGATTAGAGGTCTGAGCCTATATTGAAGCCTGTGACTTCAATAGTAATGTTTAATGACAAGACCAGCTAAGATGTAGTTATTAAACAAACATTCCTAATGAAATACAATTTAAAATGTCAGTTCTCAGACACTAGATCTATAAAGTTGTTCATCCTGTATATCTGCTCTTTTATATCCTTTGAATTACTATCCTAATATATGAAACTTTACTACCTCATGGTTCTCTTTTTGTGTTGTTGTGGATTGCAACCAGGGCCCTGCATATGCCAAGCAATCACTCTACCACTGTGCTGTTTCCCAGCCCATCTACCCTTGTGGGTTTTTTATTAGAAATAGATTATTTTAAAAAATACCAGGTTTTATATTGCCATAGTTTTATTATAATGAGTACATAATTTTGGTTAATTTATGCATAACATATTCATTCACAGCCTACATTCAATATCTAAACAGGCTTCTTCAGTAAGAATACCACAGTACCATAGTTCACCATCTTTCAGTTAATTCTCTGGAAATTACACTTAACAATGGATGAGACAATATCCTGTAGACTTCATGTGTGACACAGCTGTTTACTCATTGTGCAAACTCAGCTAATGGATTAAAAAGCATTAAAGGTATGATCTGTAAATTAGGATAATAACATTCAAAACTTCTTGTAGAAAGTAACCACAATCATATATAGAGAGAGATACATACACCCAAAAGCTTTTAGAAATAATAAGTCATCCATATATGTTATGACAATGATGATTTATTATTACTATTTCATTTAGCACTTATTTTCATTCTTTTTAATTCTTTCCTTCTTTTCATTTTTAAACTTTATATATGCATATAATCGTTAAATAGTTGTACAAAGGAGTTGCCATCCAACAAAGCAGTTTATGAATACGATGTATCTTGATCAAAGTCACTCACCCCTCCCAACCTACTTCTTCCCTTACTTTTCCCAAATTTGTAGTGTACTTTCTTCCCTTTTAAAATGGCAAACATTTATGTAGACCTTAACTGTTGCTAAAACCTATCCATTGCTGACATTTAACCTGAACATTTTAGTAATCTCTTAAAATATATTGTTAGAGTATACAGATGGAAAATATAGGTTTACTAAAAATAAATTATTTCTCTAGGTTCACTCAATGTAAATAGTAGCACAAAGGAATAAGGCAAAAATCTTTTGCCAGACCAGTGTTTGGTTTTATTTTTAAATTTTAACACCTTCTTGTAATTTTTCTTTCTTCTCTTGAGTATATGCCAGATGTTTCTATCCCTAAAGGGAAGGGGGCCTTCAGTGTTAAAATATATTTACTAAGCATCAGTGTGATTATCTTTGATTGGAGAGCTTGGTGAGGAGTCTCAACCCTAAATAGCTAGAATAATTTCTGTCCCACATAACTTGAAGAGAAATTATGAGAGCACTTGCAAAACATAAACCTGCATGTTTTTATATTTTTTCTTGCTATTTTGAAGAGGCCTATTGTTATTATTATTGTTGTCAATTTTTTAAAAATTTTATTGTAAAGGTGATGTACAGATGGCTTACAGTTATGTGTAACTTAGCTAATGAGTACATTTCTTTTTGAACAGTATCACCTCTTCCCTCATTTTCTCATAGTTTTTTTCCCTTCTGACCCCTCTCCCCCATAAGTTGTATAGTTCATTTTTAATGTAATGTGTAGTGAGTATCACTGCTGTGTTGGTTCACCCTTTGTCCCACCATTTCTGTGCTTCCCCTTTACCCTCCCCCAAACAGATAAACTTATATACAAAACAAAAGGTACAGAAATAAAAAACAACTACAAAAGAGAAAAAAACGAAACCTAAACAAAAAGCAAAATAACAAAAAACTCTTATTTCCATTTCTTGGAGTTCATTTGAATAAACAACATTTTTTATATGATCATATGCACATAACTATTGAGCCTTTGTGATCTTCTCCTAAGAATATCCTCCTTTGGTCTCACTGTGTGAATGTTTATTCATAAGGAAATGGAAAGACTTGGAAAAAATTATATTAAGTAAGCCAGACCCAAAGAAACATAAGTTACATGGTTTATTTCATTTGTAGTAATTAAAATGCAATGCCTTTCAGTAGATGAATGTATCAAGAAAATGTGGTATATATATATATATGTATATATATATATATGTATATATATATACATATATATATATATATAATGGAATTTTATGCCTCCATCAGAAAGAATGACGTTTCCCCATTTGTTAGAAAATGGAAAGACTTGAAAAAATATTCTATTAAGTGAAGTGAGCCAGGCCCAAAGAAACATAGGTCCCATGGTTTCCCTTATTTGCAATAACTAGTACATGTGTAGGACAAGCAGAAAAGTACATATGACAATATAAGATGATGTTAAGCGAATTGAACCCCAAGATAGGGAAACAAATATATTTTTTCTTTCTTGCTATTGTTTCTAACGTATTTATAAGGTACCATGTGATTTTTTTGTTGCTTTGTATGTTCCTCCCCCATGGTATAACCCCTATTTTCACTGTATTTGATGTCGGTGCCTGCATCTTGTATATACACTTCTCTAATTCGGGGAGGGGAAGGGAAAAGACAAAATGCTTAAATAAGGATACAGGTTGACCCATTGCAACAATGAGATGTACAAAACACTATGTTGAAAAAGAACTTTACAACTTTGGCGGGGAGTGGAGGTAGTTGTGGAGGGAGGGAAAGGGATGGTAGGGGAAAAACAAAGGAGGAGGCAACAATGCTCAATAGGAAATGTACTCATCACCTTGCTCATGTAACTGTAACCCCTCTGTACAACATTTTTACAATAAAAACATACAAGAAAAAATCTATAAGTAAACACAATGAATGGTAAAATAAACAAAAATTACACTTGGCATATGATTTCTTAAACGTTATACAAATGAGGACATCTCACTCATGATAGGCGCTGATATGATTCTTGCTATTAGTTTTATGTGGTTTATAGTTAGGATGTTGGAAAAAAATAAGAGAGAAGACTGGAACATTTTGGATTTCACATTAGAGATGCTCAATTGGTAATATTACCAAAAACTTGAAAAAGTCTGAAATCTGAAACACTTCTGGTTCCAAGCATCTTTGATAAGGGATACTCAACCTCTACTAACTAAACAAATGGCAGAACAATATGTCTACATACACCCTGGCACGTTTTTGTGTGTGCCAGTACTGGAGCTTGAATTCAGAGCTTGGGCACTGGCGTTTTTGGTAGTTACTTGGAGATAAGAATGTCACAGGCTTTCCTGCCTTGAGTGGCTTCCAACTGCGATCCTGAGATATCAGCTTCCTGAGTAGTTAGGATTTATAAGCATGAGACATAGGTGCTGGGTAACACAGACACACAGTTTTAAAAGAGTACCTTTTAGTTCCTATTCTTTTCTAAAATACTGCATGCTAATTCCAGAGAATTGTATTGTGTTCTCAAATCACAGAATAACCTGAAGGGGACAAAAACATTTTGTAGTATTACTGAGCTCAAGCATGTCTGCGTTCTGACATTGCTTCATTTCCATGGTGAAGTTAGGTGTGGTTTTGCATGCATACATATTTTCTCAAGGAAAGCTGTAAACACCTTGAGGGAAAAGTAATGTTTTCCTCACTTCTGTTCCTCACTGCACCTAGCATAGTATCATGTTAATTTTATTATAGTTGTTTTAGCTGCTGCTGATTTTCTCCCTCTTTGTTGATTCTTCACAGGTTATTTGAATTAGGCACTACCACTACTTCAATTCTCAAAGTCTGGAAATTTGCTTTCTGTATCTTCTTCCTGTCAAATGTTCCACTCCATCCATTTGTTTTATCACCTCTGTGCTGCACTAAAGTCCCTATGTATATATGCTCATGCTTGGGAGAGTGGCAATAAGAGAGCCAGGGATCTATTTAGATATGTACTAAAGTAGAAAAGAAGCTTTTGGGATACTTCCTAAATCTTGCCACGTCAGCAGACACCTATTTCCCTAATGTCTAAGGATAGCTAGCCAATAGCTTACTTTTAATAAGCAATGGGTGCTGTTTCACTTATTTACACCTAGACCTTCACCTAGTTAAGAAAATGTTATCTGTAAAGTTGATGATTTGCCACATAATGTGTTCATGGTGTTTTCCTTCCTATATAAGAAAAATGCAAAGTGAGAATTTTTCAGCTACAGCCTGAATATGGATACTTGGCTATTCCCATTGAGATCTCTAATAAAAGAAAAAACCTGCTGCTACATACTGTTAGTATCTACATTCAAATCCAACATTTCACATCTTGAAGCTTTTGGTGCACTTATGAGAAAATAGGAATGACTTCTTGCTTAAGATAGAGTTTTGTTTTATGAGAATCAGATACAATCCGGTACAACAAAGCCCTAGAATAGCACAGACTCCATCCTCTACCTTTGATGACAGGTATCAGACGAGACCTGGAAAAGAGTCTCATTAAAGAGACTCCTCTTTAATGTTGCCCTTCAATTCTGGGTCCATTGGAGCAGGAAGCAGAAATAGATGAGATAGATACAATATTTATGGATTTAAAGATCTTTTGTCCACAAGATATAGCATCTGTCTAAGTAATGGATTTCTCTACAATCCCAGAAGCAATCTTGCACATTATAGTCAGTTCCACTTCATTACCCAGTTATTTTGTATCTTCCCAGGCTGTTAGTCAAATCACCCTGCTGCCTAGCAAGTTACTGATTAATCTGGATTTTTCTAATTACTCTGAAGTCACATGGATTGAATGGAACTGCTTTTTGTATTCTTTTACTGTGACTTTCAAATCGGTTTCCATGGAATCTATTGCAAAGGCACTGCCATTGCTTCTCTGATGATGAGTCTTTCCATAGACAGAATTACCAAAACTCTTGTTTTAATTCTTCCTCATACAATCTTTCTTTCAGGCATATATCTTTCCTCTGTAGAATCAGAGATGTATTTATAAAAAAATAAAGTGAAGAATGAGACTGTATTGCTGCTGCAGTGTCACTACCTGGGAGAAACAGATTCCAAAGGGTTGCCGCCAGTGGAATAATAAAAATAAATGCTAAGGGTCAAGCTCTAACTTCAGTTCCAAGCCTAGAAAGTTCTGATGCTTATCTTCTAAGAAGCAATACTGCCATCTGGCTGTGTAACATATAGGAACGATCAATGCTTTCCTTTTCTAACTAAATCCTTCTGATCAGTCAACCTATTCCCTCATTTGCACATTCTGTAGGTAGAATCCTGGAATTCTGGAAGATTTCTATATTATCTGTAGGAATACAAAGTACTAGAGCATAAAAACACAATGAGCAGCCTGGGGCCAGTAGCTTAACCCCCTGTAATCCTAGCTAATCAGGGGGCTAAGATCTGAGGATCCCAATTCAAAATCAGCCCAGGCAGGAAACAAATGCATGACACTCTTATCTCCAATTAACCAGCAAAAAGCCAGACGTGGGGCTGTGGCTCAAGTGTTAGAGTGCTAGCCTTGGGCAAAAAAAGCTCAAGGAAATCATCTAGGCCCCAGTCCAAGCCTTAGTACTAGAACACACACACACACACACACACACACACACACACACACACACACACACACACACACACAGCCCAACTATTTGGAAAAGTTCTCAATGACCATGCAAGTCATCATTTAGAGTTCACAAAGATTGAATAGAAAATTGAATTCTTAGGAGACAATTTAAAGACTGCTTTTGCTGGGGCTAGATAAAAGCTAAAATTAAAAGCCAGATAAAAGCTAGGCACCCACCTCCCACTTTGCATCCATCTTTTGATCTGAGCCACTCTGTCCAATTACCTTAGGCTTCATGATGGACAATATGTACTGATAAGCATCTTGTGGCAAAAAACTAGGCAGCGTTTTTTTTCAAAAAGCACTTTCTTATCATTTTGTGGTAAAAGACAAAAGAAACCCCAAGACGAAGTTCTGGACAGACAACCTGTGCAGCTAGAGACTGGCTTCCTGCTCCCCTGAAGTTCGGAAGCCATAGAAACTTTTTTGGATTTCCTTCAGAGACTCTGACTCAAATAATAACCAACCACAACTATTATATGTCCATGACTTGGGTCTATTTCAACTGTGGATAGCTTTCTCACCTCTTTCCTCAGGTCCCTGTCTATTTAAAGCTAAGGCAAATAGCTTACCCTTGAAGAAAGCTGACAATGGCTGAAGATGTACTGAAGTGTTATCTTCCCATGGATGGATGACACATAAAAAGTCTCCTTTGTATGCCCTTCAGTATGGCATATAGTGGCAAGTGGCTATACACAACTTGTAGGACTAAAGAAATTTGGGCTAGGGTCTCAAATTCTGGTTTTAAAATCACAAGGTAATGTTACAGTGCAAGTCTTCTATACCCTGAAAAATTACCTGAATCCTGGTTCACAGCTGTGATTAGTAGTCAAATAGTGTATAAACTTCGGGGAAAAGAAACTAAGTGCGTATGAATGTATTGGTAACGTTTTTAGCTATCAAATTTGTTCAGAAGAATCATTGTCAGTTTTTACTGCCTAGAAATGTCTAAACCCTAAAAATGCCATTTGCCATAAAACATACCTTCTGCCTTCAGCCTGTTGAGAATTTTCCCAGCCATGTCTTTAGGGCTGTGATTTTATTCTGGAACTGTGCAAATCTTTTTTCTGTGATCTGTAATGGTTCCCACAAAATCCTACAGTGGAGGTAGATTTAAAGAATACAATCTCATACCCCTTAGCAAAATTGCCCCAGACCTACTGTAGTGACTTTGTAATGCATGGTTGCCTTGGCTAAGCCCAATTACTTTTTGCAAAATTCCTTTCCTTGTATGATTTCAGTTAGCATTGGCCATAAGAGTGGCCGTGAGATTCAGATGGCTGAAGTAAAGCAGTACCCAGGCTTACTTTGTGAGCTTTATGTAAGTTGAAACCTATCCGAGCTCAAACATGTCTCTGCTGGTTCATTTGTTAATATGGACAGGAAGTGAGCCCATAGCCACTCCAGCTTTCATTGAAGCTTTTGCTTCAGCTCTTCAAACTGAGTTAGGAACAAGTGCAGATTAAGGACTAGAGAACCAGCTTCTTGAGGTGAAGTTAGACACGGGGAGGCAGAGAGAGGCTAGTGTTGGCTCCTGTGATACAAATGAAGGATCCAGTTTACAGATTCCTATGGTCAGTTTGCCTCCACTTGACAGCCATCTTTGCTTTGGATCCCATACCCCAGACCTGGACTTACAGAACACAGGCTCAGCACCAAACACAGAAGAAACAATTGAACTAAACGTTTCCATTAGATAAGGTTAAATTCCTATAAAGAAGCCTTAATTTCATTGTCAATACTTGGGTTTCTTCATTTGAACCTTGACTGACCCACTTGTCATGTCTATGTTCTTAAAAGACCTGAGGAAAAGTGCAGCTTGTATTGAGAACTAAGAACCTGAAACTGTAGCAGTTAAGGTATCTACCTAGGCACCAAGATATGGGGAACCTAAGTTTGGAATTGGGATGAAATGAGATTAAACAGGGATGCACGGCATTGAAATTAAATCTTTGTTTCGAAATAATAGTGAACTGGCTTAACGTTTTCATTTTAATGGCAAATTTCTTATTCTTGATAGGTACCTTGGATTTTATTCCCCATTTCATTATAGTGAACTACTATTTCTTATAACCTCTTGACTAAGATTGTTAAGTTGACAGTAAAATTAGTATAATTTTGGGCTACTTCCTCATTTTCATGGGAGAACAAAGATATTACTCTGAATACCCTTTCAGTGGACTGATGAGCTGTGGCCAAAGAAACCACAGTGAAGTACTAACATTGCCTTGTTAGTCCAAAAGTCAAATTTTAGGTCTGATCATTCACTAAATAAACATGTCACCTACTCTGCATTAGGTACCAAACTATGTTTGATGATATTGTATTCAGCAGTGAATGTGGCAATCAGCCTTTGACCACACAGAGATTTACAATGAATTATTATACAGGTGATTAAAATATGGGCAAAATACACTCGGAAAAAGTGCTGCAATGGAAAATGATAGGACTTTTTTTTTTGCCGGTTGTGGGGCCTGAACTCTAGGCCTGAGTGCTCTCTCTTAACTCTTCAGCTCAAGCCTAATACTCTACCACTTGTGCCACAGCACCACTTCTGTTTTTTTCTGCTTAGGTGGTGCTGAGGAATCAAACCCAGGGCCTCATGCATGCAAGGAAAGCACTCTACCACTGAGCCACCTTTCCAGTCCCAAGGATAGGCCAGTTTAAAAAGCATATAGAAAATGGACAAACTAGTCAAGAGATAAGGGGAATGTAAGAAACATTTCTTCAGGCCATGGCAATTCAGTTGAAGTGAAAAGACTTCAAAAATATAATTTGTGTTGTATAATGATGACTCAAATGTGCATGCAAAGAAGGCATTATTACATGTGGGCAAGAATAGATGATCACAGAGAATATGTGAAATTATTCTCTGATAGGAGGAGAAATACAAAAGAATAAACGAAAGCAATGGTAGTGGGATGAGGAAAATGGGATGGATTTGAGTGATATTATCATGTGGTGGTTAATTGAGTAGTTCACTTCAATTTTTCAGTTCCCTGAAATATTATATAGATATATAGATATAGATACGCTTCTAAGCCACTTTGAAATTAGGCATGGTCACGTAGTTTTTTTGGGTCAATAGGATACATTAACGAATGTGATGTGAGTGAGCTTTGATATGTATTTGCACTGTTTGGCTTGGCCTTCTTGGGTGGCTGTAATCTGCATTGGGAAGAACTACTTCTCAAGCAGTGGCTCTGCCTTTGGTCTTGGCCTCAAAATGAACATCTGTGCAATAAATCTAGTTAAGTATTCAGACTTGTAGTGTGAATCAGAGTTGTCGATGAGAATATTGTTTATTATTGGACACCACTGAGTTTAGGAGTAGTTTATTATGTTTCATTATGGTGGTGATCAATACTTAGATACAGAGCTCAGTAGGATATGAATATTTAGGAAGATACTGGGATTAATACTGATAGATTTCTGAAATGCGTAACTGAGATATGGTAGTGTTATTCTCCGATGAGAACAGAAAAGAGGAAGATCAGGCTAGTGAGAAGGAAATTGTGATTTTAGATTTGGGGAAGATTTCATATGAAATATCTGACTAACAGCTAAGTGATTATATTTCATAGGGCTCTCTGAAGCCCTGCTTTCCTATAAAAGATAATTAAATAAGGTGTTGAAGCTGTGAAGGTCCCTGTATCAAATTTAGTTTGTTTATAGGAAGTTTCTTATAGGATATAAAGAAATTTTAAAGATTTGGGGTTGAGAACTATTAACATCTAGGCAAAGGTTGAAATTATAAAAGAGGATAAGAGATATTTTTTGGAGATACTAGGGTTTGAACTCAGAACCTTGTGTTTTCAGGCAGGAGCTCTATTACTGAGCTACACCTCTAGCTCTAGCTCGAAGATGAGGTTTTACACATGAAAAGAATCAAATACAAAATATTTGAGGAGATCAGTATTTAAGGATTAGCCCCCAAATGGGAGGCTACAGGATGTTGAAGAAACAAAAGAGAAAAATGGGAGGAAAACTGATGATGAGTAAATTTTCAGAAGCATCTTGAGAGAAAATTTCAGACACAAAAGGTTAGCTCACTTCTTCAAGTGCTCTAAAGTAGGATAAGGATCAAAACTATTTTCATTCAAAATGACTAACTTGCAAATAGCTGTTAGTTTTTCAAAACATGCACGAATAATGTAACCTGACTCAGAATCATAGCATTTTCATGTAGAATTTTACAAAGTAAACTTCAAAGCTATCTGAAAGCAAAGTATAACAAATATCTGGAAAGTATTCAAAAGTAATACTGAGAAGGGACATTTCTACCAGATTTTAAAGTATATTAATATATAATCATGAAAACCATATTACTACAGGGTACCTATAGCTCATGCCTGTAATCTTAACTATTCAAAAGAATGAGATCTGCAGGATTGTGGTTCAAAGCCAGCAGGGGCAGAAGATTCCATATCCAAAATAACCAGCAAAAAGCCAAGCTGGAGGCCTGGTTAAATAGTAGAGCGTCAATGTGAGGCACTGAGTTAAAACCCTGGTTCCTTCAAAAATCAAAACAAAACAAAGAATATATTAGTGCCAGGTAGACATATCAATGAAACAGGTACTCATTTGTGTAAAGATTTTGACTAGGATGGAGAAAGGATAACTAGCATAAAGTTACATATAAAATTCACAATTCAAGGTACAAATCAATCACATATATTACCAAAATATTTAACACATGAAATGAAGTTTACCAAATCTTATTTTTTTGAAAAAAGAGACAAATCTGTTTCAAGGAACTTTTTGTATTCTATAACACATATTTATCAGAAATGCATTTATTTCTAAAATAGAAGATATCATATGGTTCGATTTATGTGCTTAAAATGTTTAGCTGTTATCTTTAGATGGTAAAAGAAATTATAAAGGCACTGTAATGGACCTATATCACTTTTAGTAAGAGTAAACAGTATAGTTTTTAAAAATATCCATTAGATTCCTCCCCCGTAAGATCCCTGGTGATGGTGGTACATGAAGTTTGAGTGGAAAATTAGAAGCGATGGACAGATTGAAATGTGTTCAGAAGAGGTAAAAGTGAGAGTTTATAGATCAGTGCGACACTGATTTAATGTACCTTGGCTACCTGGTTAAAAATAAACTTTAAACATTTGGTGGTATTTGTCATCAAGAGTAAATGGAGTAATACACCATTTATCTCAAGATTCTAGCCAGAACCTCACAGAAGAGGTAATTAGGTAAAGCCTTTTGAGCAGCCAGTGTCACTGTATTAAAACAAATGCACTCTAGTTGCAGGAAAATCATTCAGGTCATCCATAAGAAACTCTTAATTTCAATTGCTACACTTCTAAAAATACTGATTTTTCGGATTCAGCTCTTAACTATTCAATAGCAAGCAAAATTACGAGAACAGTGAGAAACATAAAGGTACTTTAACAGAAAGTGAGGAGACAAAGAAAATAGAAATAGTAGGAAAATATTAACTTCAAGATGCTGGTGCTGCTCAATATCAGAGTTGAAAGTTCACTTAATCAGGAAGGGAATGTCAGACAAACCATAGCCTGGAAACTTAGATCAGTGTTGCTTTTAACAGTTTCAAGTCTGAAATCTGCAAGGCAGAGCAGATTGGAAACTGGCAAGATTTCTAGGTTATAGTCTTGAGGTTGAATTCTCTCTTCCAGAAATCTTAGTATTTGTTTTGTTTTCTCATTAAATGAGACCAGCCACACAGAGTAATCTGCTTTACTCAAAATCTGGTGTTTTAAATGTTAATCCCATATATTTAATTTCATTTATTTGACTGGAGGTGTGACCCAAGTGTTTGTTTAGCAACTTCAGTACTTCCAGAGAGAGAGAAATAGGTTGTGGGACAGTGCAAAGAAATAACTGAGAGATATTCTAAGGTTGGAGGTCTGGCTCAAGTGATGGAGCACCACTCAAGCTAGCAAGCCCAGCAAACAAGAGGTCTTGAGTTTAAACTCCTAGTACCACCAAAATGCACATATGCATGTGCGTGCACGAGTGGGCGCACGCACACACACACACACACACATGACCCCGCTTTAATTTAGGCTAGAGATATGGTTCAAGTGGTAGAGCAGCCATAAGCAAGCAAATACAACACCTTGTGTTCAAGCTCCTGTACCAGCAAAAAGAAAAGAAAAAATCCAATCATCTTGACTGATGTTTGGTTAAAAGATTCAGCATCATTGTCTTACATTGCCACACAAAATTAGCAGTTGGAAATGGGAAAGGGGAAAAACCTAGACTCCGAAATATGATATTGCCACTAACTGGGAGAAGAAATAGAGAAGAGACTGAAGTTTGAGTGGAAATTGATGAGTTTGCTTTTTTTTCATATTGAAATTGAAATATCCATGAACCAACCATAGTTTGACTTATTTTTAAAAGTTTGTGAGTGTATTGGAGTTTGGGATAACAGAGCTGGAACTTAGCATGGCATTGTTAGTAGCTGAAACTGGAAGAGTAGGTGAAGTTACCTTGGAATAGTTGTGGTCTAAAAAGATTAATGGATTGGATATGGCAAAATAAGGAAGACAGCTATTGAGGAAATCAAGAAAAACATGGTCAGATAAACAGAAGAATCAGAACAAGGTAGTGTCTTGAAAACTGGCAGACAGCACTGTTACTCATTTCTCAGATACTTTGTAGCTGAATAGGAGATATGATTGGTTCTTGCCAATGAAATGATAAGGAAAGTGATTGGTTTGTCTTAAAGAAGACGCTTCTTATTGGTCTCTCTTTTCTGCCTAAGTGAGCAGGGATGCCCCAGACGGGGGAGCATCTGTCAACCTGAATGCCAGAGTGACAAATGAGACAAATTCTTAATGCCCTTCAATTCCCAATAGCCACAATGTCCATTGAAAAAATTGTGGTAAAATTGTAGGATTAATTGTCAGTCTACTATGACTCATTCTATTTTGGGTTAATGTAGACAGTGAGGCAGCAGCATATTTAGCAAAGGAGAGACTGCTCACTGCATTCTCAGATAATGGATTTTTCACCATCACCAGGTGAAACGATTTTAAAGGATCTCAATTATAACAATCTGATGGAGAATCCATATTGTTTTTTGGCTTTAACTAGCAAATATGCTAATAAGATCAATAAAATAGTTAACATGAACTGAAAATGAACATTGTACCATATAGGTACACTACAATATATTTTCCTTATTCTCAGCTTAAAATATTGTTTTGTAAGAAAAGACAAGCCTTAATATTTTCTCCTTAGTCCAAGCAGATCTAAATTTATAAGAAATTTTTATTCTCTCTACTTAGTCATATAGTTGATTGTTGAGAATTCTGGGTACTACTGTTAGAAAGAATTGATAAAGAAGCCGTCATCACAGCCTATTTAACCTACAATATGATTGAAATAGAATTTTTTTTGCATACTTCAGGCTTAGTGTTATTAATTCTAGCCAATAAGAATCAAGCTAAATGTCATTGTACATAGAGAACAGTGACAGAGTAAGAAGAAACATGTGCCAGATATATAGATAGTATATTTGAAAAAAACATCATAATAAATCCCAAAGCTACAGAGATACAAAATGAAGGAAATCTGACTGGCCCCAAATGCTCATGTCTAATCATGAATTGAAAATATTTATAAATAAAAGAAAAGTGTCTTATGAAGCTTGTAATTATGATATGAAGTGTTCCAGCATTGAAAAAAATGAAAATCACCTAAAATGATAAAATATGCATGAAATATGTTTTTCTTATGCAGTATTTTCAATATCTTCAAACTTTTTCTATACTATTTTCAAAACAAATCCTAAGAATCTTCTCAGATTTATGAAAAATATATTAAGTGCTATCCTTGGATACCAAACTATCCTTAATCATACTGTACCCAAGATGAGTTTCTCTGTTCTTCATTAATTAGCTATTATCAACAAAAAATCCCTCTTTACTGAAGCACTTCATTTATGCTATACAAATGAGGAATGAAAAATTAAGGCTAATATTTCTTGATAGTAAGTGCTGAGCTTTTTATTTTATTTTTGGCATTGCTGGAGTTTGAACTCAAGGTCTCATGCTTGCCAAGCAGATGGTCCATGCCTTGAGCCAGTCCATAGGCCCTGAACCTTTAAAATATTAATAATTTCTATTGACATAATTAAAATTACTGAAAATCTTCCTATAGTGTTTTAGGAATTAACTATGTTAGAGGTTATTATTTCTATAATTTAGCTTCATAAGTGTTAATATTCTATATATGATCTATATTCTTTTTAATAAAAGATCAACTACTTCGACATACAACATGAAAACTGAGTGAAAAAGTTTTTGATAAGTACTTGATGTGTAAATATTGCAAATGAATTCACGAGAACAGTTTCAAATGCCTTACCTTTATTTCTCAACATAGTTCTTAGATAGTGGGTGCTTTTATTTCAATATTGAAAATGAGAAAAAATGTCACTAAGCAGTTAAATGATTTGCCCCAAATCACATGGCTAGTATATGGTGAGCCTAGAGTCAAACACCAGGTTTTTGGTTCTATAATCCTGTGCTTTTAAGTACTGCATTTGCCTTTCTAGATAATGTGAGATAAAATATTTTCTATAAGCTGTATAAAATTATGTAAAATTATATGAAAGGTTTAGAGTTAATTCTGTTACATGCTAGTTTTTATTAATATGTATCTTATTCTGTTTTCTGTTACCAAATCATAATAATACAGACCCAGTAAGTTGTCCAGAAGAAGAGTTTCATCTTGGCTTATGGTTCAGGTTGAAAGTCTAAGGACTGTATCTGATAAAGGCATTCTTGCTTGCAGGTCATCACCTGGTGTGTGTGTGTGTGTGTGTGTGTGTGTGTGTGTGTGTTCTCAAGTCTTCCTCTTTTCTCACAGAGTAACCAGTTAATGGAGGGTTCACCTTGAGGACCTGATCTAATCATACTCACCTCCCAAAGGCCTCTACACTGTAGTTGGATCAGATTTTCACCCTCTTAATACCGTACAAAGGGGATTAAACTTTAAGAGTTTCCACAGTGACAAATAAGTTCCAAATCATAGCTTATGCTCTCTTGAGAGTTTAGTGCTTGTATTTAATTTTCCATATTTTACTGGCAAAATAATCAGGTATCACTTAGCTGTTCTTGTAAATGGCTTATTTTACTATTTTAATGTCTTCCCTAACATCTGTATTTGGAATGTCCTGTTCTTCTTAACATTTATTTTTCTTAATCTTTAAAAATATATTTAATACTAATATATGCTATCTAGGCACTGGTGGCTCATACCTGTAATCCTAGCTATTAAGGAGGTTGAGATCTGAGTATGGTGGTTCAAAGCCACTCTAGGAAGAAAAATCTGTGAAACTCTTATCTCTAGATAACCAACAAAAAGCTGGAATTGGAGATGTGGCTCAAGTGGTAGAGTATCAGATTGAGTGAAAAAGCCAAGCAAGAACTTAGTTCCTGAGTTCATGCCACAGTACAGGCACAAAAAAAAGAAAAAGAAAAGAATAATGTATGTTACAACCTACTACCCTCCACAGATCTGGTAGATTTTAATGTTAGAGAACCTTGAAAGAATTTCTCCGATACTTTTTCTTAAAAACTGTTTTTTTCCTTTTAAATATTATTTTAGTATTGATTTTATTTCACTTTTTGTTTCATTTTGTTTTTCTTGTTATTTATATGTGGGCCAGCACATGTCCATGTGAGAGTGTAGTGAGCAATGAGGGGTTAGGAAACAAGATATAGGATGATAAGGTGAAAGTCCAGCAAATGCTGAAGAGGAGGAAGTGCATTTTCACAATGCTGAAAAACTAAATGGCAAAATGGGAACACAAGTGTTGTTTACACAGATAGATGCCTTTGTAGGAGCATTGTGAGTTTATAGAAGAGATGCTATCCTACAGAATAGACGCCATTATATGCACAATGCTTCATTTTACATTATCCAGTGTCCTGACAGAGACTGTCTGAAAGTAGGTACAGAAAGATCTAACAGAGACTACATGTCTGAAATGACTTTGTCCTTTCATCTAATGCTCTTCCCACTCAGATCACTCTGAAACTTTACACTGTTATTCATAGATTTCCCAAACCTATTCATCAAAGTTGTATAGACCCCTCCCCCTCACCAGATTCTCAGTCTTGTCTTCTCCGTGTTCCTTCTCTATCTTATACTAAACTCTAGATCCAGAACCCTGACTGTCTTAGCTTCTTTGGATTGGAATAGCACATAGGGTCCTTCTTCTAGATTCTGGAGGTTGCTCTCCCTATTAATCCTCCAGATTTTCTTTACTAAATGAAGTTGCCTAGAACTATTTCTTGATACCTGATAATTCTCACTAAATCTTTGCCTAAGTAATGGGACACATTTTATTTATATCTTTCAATATCGAAGCATACACAAAGGAATTCTAGTACTCAAGCCATCACTATAGACATCTCACTTTGTACAGATGGTTTAAGTTCCTTCCTATTCAATCTGCTTTCCTAAAACAAGGAAATAGCCAGGCGCCAATGACTCACGCCTACAATCCTAGCTACTCAGAAGCCAGCTCAGGCAGGAAAGTCTGTGAGACTCTTATCTCCAATTAATCAAAGAAAAGGTTGGAAATGGCACTGTGGCTCAAATGGTAGAGTGCTAACCTTGAGCAAAAGCAGCTCAGAGACAGTGCCCAGGCCCAGAATTCAAGCTCCAGTACTGGCAAAGCAAAACAAAACAAAAATCCCAAACCCAAGGAAAAATTAAGATAATTCTGAGATATTTTAACTATACAACTGAAACAAAAATCACTTAACTCATGCAAAAACAAGTCCTCCCTCAGACTCTGCAGAATTATACTGCAGTCAATCTAGTTAAAATATCACTGTAAAGAAGTGGAGTCATGAACCAGGTGCCAATTGCTCACACCTGTAATCCTAGCTACTCAGGAGGCTGAGATCTGAGGATTGTGGTTCAAAGCCAGCCCGAGCAGGAAAGCCCCTGTGAGACTTTTATCTCCAATTGATCACAGAAAGAGTTGGAAGTGGCACTGTGGCTCAAGTGGTAGAGTGCTAGCCTTGAGCAAAAGGAGCTCAGGGTCAGCACCCAGGCCCAGAGTTCAAGCCCCAGGATCAGGGGGAAAAGAGTGGAGTTAGATTCCCTCAGTGTAAAGCACAGAGTACTAGCATAGTGATTTGAGAGTGTCTCACCATAAGAGGTTATCACCCTTATTCCTCAGAAAGTCTCTAGATGTGTGTATAAAACATACCCAGTCTTTTCATTGTGTTCACTTGTACTAGGGACAAAAGTACATACTACTCTCCCCCCACCCCAGCACAGATAAAGATTCTTTATGGTTTACTGGAATAAAAAACAAACAAGCAGTGAACAAGAAGTTTAATATATTACAATTTATTCTTATACTCTTGAATAATGGAAACACATTGTTGTCTATATTTTGTTATACTGAACAATGAATTAGCCAGGGTAAGAACTGATCATCTTTGACTACTTTTTCTCTATTTCACATTTTGACTGCATACTATTTTGCATTTCTATTCCATTGCTATGTTTCCTTGTTACAGATCACTAAATATGATAGAAGCTTTCTCAGTTTTTGTTGATAGTAAAATATGTGTTAATCCTAACAAAGAGAATCAAGTACATAGCCGATCTATTACTACATGTAGATACCAATGCTAATTGAAAAGTCTTTTTGAGATTTAAAAACTTTCCACAAAAGATAAATCTATAAGTTGCTTATGTAGGACAGAAACAAAGATTGAATATGTATTGTGTTTCCTTAATTCACCACCTCTTCAAATGAAAGGTGAAGTGTCTCAGACTTTATTGTTGGTGGGAGAAGCTGTTGGAGCGTGCAAGAGCTAAGAAACTAGTAAGAAGTATAACTGCCAATCTTGTTTGGGATCGTTCTTCTTCATCTTTCAAAGCATCTTCATACCACGATGAAAAGGCACTAGGCGTGGTATTGTGGGTCATAGCCAGAAATTCAAGCACTCTCATCTTGCTTGTTTCAATATGAGCTCGAGGACCCCACAGGAACTGATAGCATGGAGGATCACTATCGGGAACTTGCTGGTATTCTAAATATTTTTCCTGCACCAAATCTTCGGTGATGACCTTCTTGACATTTCCGTAGGCAAAGTGATTTATTTCATCGTGGATCCCCATCGCATTAAGCACCTTCCAGACATCCTCTTCATTGGCACAATTTCCTTTCATGAAGATGACACACAGGATGGTCATCAAAAGGCCATTTCTCGGTATGATCTCACCACTCAGCCTTGCATCACAGATAGGATGTAATTTGCTGACAAGAATATAGTAATGCCTGATTGGATCCGATTCCTTCACATCAATTCCAAAAGCCAGCACCATCAGCTCTGAGGCTTTTTTGAGAATCTCATTGAAATGGGCCTTATCCTTTTTGATGACAAACCTGATCATATCTAACTTGGTTATAAGCTCTCCCATGTTATATTTGCGTATGATAAACTGTACCAGCAAAATAGCTTTCTGATCTATAATGGATACACCTGAACTATCAGTGTTGGGAAGTGCTTGGGAAGTGCTTGGCATTTCCTCAGCTAGGCTAGTGACACTTGCATCAAATTTGTGGCATAAAATACATGCAGAAGGATCCGTGGTAGGTTTGGCCTGCTCAGGCTGCTGGGATTTGTTACATGCTTCAGCAGCAGCAGCAGGAGGAGGAGGAGGAGCAGCAGCAGCAGCAAGAGGAGGAGGAGGAGGAGCAGCAGCAGCAGCAGGAGGAGGAGCAGCAGCAGCAGGAGCAGCAGCAGCAGGAGTAGCAGTAGGAGCAGCAGGAGGAGCAGCAGGAGCAGCAGCTCTAGCTCCAGATCCACCTCCACCTCTATTAAGAGAGGAGGAAGAGGGGGTCTCTTCCTCTTCTGCTGCAGTAGGGGCCTGTTCACCTCGAGATTCACTTTTAGCCTTGTTGCGTTTCTCACGAGCACGCAGCTTACTTTTTTGACCACGAGGCATGATGATTCTGGTCTGTACTGGTGCACACCTAGAGGAGGGAGAATGGTATGGTGTTTGTATCTTCAGAGAGAGACTACCTTGTTTTTGGTTGGTTGTTTTTCTTTTCTTTTCTTTCTTTTGTTTTGTTTTTGTTTTTGGTGCCAGTCCTAGGTTTTGAACTCAGTGCCTGATCACTGTCCCTGAGCTTTTGTACTCAAAGCTAGTACACTCCAACTTGAGCCAACGTGAGCCACACAGCTCACTTCTAGTTGTTTAATTTTTTTCTGGGGTTAATTGAGGAGTCTCACAGACTTTCCTGCCTGGGCTGGCTTCGAACTACGATTTCAGATCTCAGACTCCTGAGTAACTAGGACTATAGGCCTGAACTACTGGTGCCTTCAAAAAAGAATCTTGCTTTAAAATTTTTTATTGTTATTATAAGAGTGATGCAGAGAGGGGTTATAGTCACATAAGCCCGGTATTGAACACATTTCTTTTTGGACAGGGTCACTCCTTTCCTTGCACTGTCCCAGTTTTTCCCTCCCATCCCTACCCTCAAGTTGTATAGTTCATTTTCAACCCACCTTGGTTTTTACCTGAGGCTGCCTCTCCAGGTTTCTACCAGATCACTGCTCTGACGGGGTTCCTGTTGGGCTCACTGGAGAAAGAGTGAGAGTGGGTATGTCTTAGCTGCAGTCTGCCAGCTCTGTGTAGGACACAAAGCATGGGCAGGTAGGTCTGGGCTCTGAGAGGTAGGAAGAGGTCCCTGAGTTCACATACACAATCGCCACGTCCACTGGCCCCCTCCCCTCTGTAGCTCTGAAGTTATATGGATGAGCCCTGAGAAGCCAGCGAGGGAAGGGTCCAACCAGGAACCCCTTTCCAGACATGACAACAGAAGCTAGCAGATTTTTCAGTGTCTCCCTTGAATGAAGGCCTCCCCTCCCAGGCAGCCCTGCTGATAACAGAAACTGGATGACTTGTTTTCAGTTTTGATTCCCTAAAGTGTCCATTGGACCAAGGCTTTTCCTCCCAGATCCACTCTCCCTGACAGCCCTGCCTGGAGCAGGGGGCGTGGTGGTGGGGGGTTCCCGGGGGGACCACTAGGGCAGTGTTCTGACAGCCTTCTGTTGTCCTGTAGGGAGTCCCCACCTTCCTTGCTCACAATCCTCTCCTTTATTTTGTCTCTGTCCTGAGACTTTTCCTTTGCCGATCTGAGTCCACAAGCCTCAGATCTGTCTTCAGTCCTTGGCAATCTGGCCGCAGAACTGAGAGGGTGTCCGGCCAAACGGCCGTTCCTAGAACTTCTTAACGCTTGAGTCAGAGGCTGGCTGAATGAGCAGAGTTCTGTTCACTAGGGGCACTGCTTACGTGGGGGGGGGGTTCTATTCACGTGGGGCTCTGTTCCTGCTGGGGGCAGAGGCAGGCCTAGCCCTGCAAGTCTGTCACACTGCATCACTCCTCCCCTCGGAAGACCTGAGCTGGCCTTCCTTAGATCCTGGGCTCTGATCTCCTGAGTTCTCCACTTAGGACCTCCCAGGGGCGGGGCTCTGTGTTGTACCCTTTGATTGGATGTGGGTAGAGGGTGATACATCCTGCAGTTCTCAGGCCTGGTTGTGAAGCCTAGTAAATGTTTTCATGCTCTTGGCCACCAACACCGTGAAAGCTCTTGAGTTTCCCCTTCTGCAAACCTTGCAGAGAATGGCTCACAGTGGAGATGCAGACCTGAAAGCAGCACTAAGAAGATTCCTGGATTTGTTGGTTGCCTTATAAGAAAATACAAGCACACTGGAAATTAGGGTCTGCTCACCAGCCAAACTTAGATTTGGGAGACCTTCTATTTGAGGGCTACTTTCTAAAAGGGGAAAACCTTAGGCACAGAATTTTGTGAGACATATTATCTTTTGACATTACCCACACTAGTCTGTTCTATTCTGGGCCTTTTATCATCTGCATCCCTAGCAAGCATATGTATGCCTGCATATTATTTTTCTTGAAACACAACCTTTTATATTAGATTAGAGGTTTCTGGTGGTCACTAGCGCACTTTCTAGAAATGTACTATCTCCATTCAATTACAAATCCTGGAGCCTGAGGTGCAGTATCTGATTCTCCAGTAAAGCAGTAGAAATTCATTGTCCCAGAGCAAACTAGAAAAAAAAAGCAAGGCCCAAACTAGACCTAGGGGAATGGCTATGCAATTTGGCAAAGGACAGGAAGGGGCTGGACACGTGTGCTGTCACTAAGGCAGTTTGCTCTCAAGGGGCCTCGGGACTAGGGGCAGGGGCCGGGGACTCAGGCAAGTGAGCCCCACAGACAGTTTAAGACTCAATTTTATTTTCCATCTTTAGGCCTGCCTTAAGTACTTTGGCCATAGGGTACGTATCACCTGAGGAATTTCTTGAAGTTGTGGGAATAAGAGACAGCAGGTTGGCCTCAACTTGGGAGGAGTAAAATAGTGGAGCATCTGGGCCTAGCTCTCTTACCAGCTGTGTGCATTTGAAAATGTTTTAGTTCTTTAGCTGCCAAGTGAATCTCATATAGTACCATCTTGTAGGGTTGTGGGAACATATTTAGTAGATGTAAAGCACCTGGTAAAGTGACTTGCCAATATTGGGTCTTTAATGAATGGAAGATGTATGATTATGTTCACACTAGAAGAGAACTACTTTCATCTCTGGGAACTTTTCTTGATTGTATCCTGAAGTTAGAAAATATGCATTGCTCTAGGACAAAGAAAATAAGTCAGCTAAAATGCTGATAAGCAACTAACACTCAGATTTCCTCAGTAGAGAATATTTAATACAGAGGCAGACACCTCACTGGGGTTCGGTTCAATGCTTGCAGGCTTTACCATAAGGACCAGCAATCTCCTTTTCCTTTGATGTCCCACTCAACAGACTTCTATTTTCATTTATTTCACTACCACAAAATCTAGGCCCACTATGGAATGTTGCTTAATGAAGGGAGTAGGCTCTGGTTTCCCAAGCTTAAAGAATGCCTTCCCAGTGGTTTCTTGGCATCGCTCCTCAAGAATCACACACACACACACACACACACACACACACACACACACACACACTTACAAACTCTAAAGAAAATGTGCATAAAACACTGGTTTCTGCACTGTGTTCAACTGTACCAGAAGTGCAGAGCTTCTATCATTCTTACCCTAGGCAGAGATTCTCTCTGCTCTATAATCCCAAAGAATTAATTTCCTATTCTAGGTTTAACCTTGGAACTGCAGGGCTCACGGGCTGAGGGTTTGGCATCTGCTCTTGATTATTAGTCTCACCTAAAATGGGACTAGCTTAACATATCTCCGAACAAATGACTTGCAATGTTCTCAAGCCACAGTGTCTTGACTCAGAGAATTTCCACTTGACCTGCTCCCATCTACAATCTGCCCTCATACCATCCTGAGTCCCTTTTCATCTGTTACTGAATATCATACCATCTTCCTAGTGGAACAACTTTTTTTTTTACATTCTCAAACTCTACAGGCAGAAGATACGTCTCCTTTCTCTTAGCAGCATCTTCATTGCTAACACAGAGCAGATGCTCAATTAATGATGAGAATAAATGTGATAGTGGGCAAGGAATATACTTTAATATTTTATCTTCATTCTCGAATCAGAAAACCAAGGATATATCTTTGAATTTCACAAAAGAAAAACAAACATGAATTAAGGCAATCCAACAACTATGTTTAGATGTTTTGCTTTATTTTAAATACTCCAATTATATGCAGGGGGGTCTGTTACACATTTTCAAAAACATTTTCATGCCCAAACCATGTTTTCTGGTTCTCTAAACAGATATTTTTGTAGATTTTTTTACAATGTATTTCACAGTAACAGTTCTTATACTGAAGTCTGAAAACATGTGATCTATGCTGTTAATAACCATGGCTTTGAAATGCAAGATTGTTATCAACAGAGAGATGTCTGAATAATAATGTGTAACAGGAACACAAGATGTTAACATATTACACTATGGCCATCAGCTTCTTTACAACTAAGTGATGAATTTGTCTCCAACTTCATTGCTGGTGGGAGGAAGTGCCAGGTACATCTGGATCCTTGGCTGAAACTTGAGCCTTCGATGAAACTTGAGCTCTAGCTTGCTCTTCTTCCTCCCTAAGGGCTTCTTCATAATGGCCAGGGAAATCGCTAGGGATGGTATCATTGACCTTTGCTAAAAATTCAAGCACCTGCATTTTTGAGGTTTCAGCATGGGCACGGGGACCCCATAGGAACTGGTAACGTGGAGGATCACTACCTGGCACCTGCTGGTATTCTAGATATTTTTCCTTCACCATATCCCGAGTAATAAGCTTTCTGGGCTCCCCAAAGATAATGTGCTTCCTCCCATCATAAACGCCCAAAATACTCAGGAACTCCCACACTTCTTCCTCAGTAGCGCAGTTGCCATTTAAGAAGATAACACCCAGCAGAGACATTAGAAGCCCATTCTTGGGAAATTCTAAGCCACTGGGCATCCCACCACTGCTGGTAAATTCTGCCTTGCTGACTAAGGTATAGCATGGACTATTGGGTTTGATTTCCTTTAACTCAAGTCCAAATATGAGGTCCATACGCTCAGATGCTTTCTGAAGTATTTCAGGAAAATGGTCTTTGAATCTTCTATTGATAATTTTCATCATTTCTCCCCTCACAATAGGCTGTTTGGTTTTGTACTTGTACAGCAGATACTGCATCAGCATCCCAGCCTTTCTCAGAATGAGATCTTTCCACGGATGCTCAGTAAAAGGTGGGGCCCTGGCAGGATGAGCAGCTTGTGCCCCTCGGGGATTGGCACTTTTACTAGACTTTTTGAGAGAGTCAGCAGCAGTAGCTTTTGAGGTGTTGGCCAGTGGAGCCTTGGACGTGGCGAGAGGTGGCATTCTGGAGGTGGAGGCGACTGGTGCCTTGGTGGTGGTGGCAACTGGTGTCTTGGTGGTGGAAACGACTGGTGCTTTGGTGGTGATGGCGGTGGCAACTGGTGCCTTGGTAGTGGTGGCTGCGGTGACGGCGCCTGGTGACTTGGCGGTGGTGGTGGTGACTGGTGCCTTGGTGGTGGCAGTGACTGGCACCTTCGAGGTGGTGGTATGTGGAGCCTTGGAGATGGTAGGTGGAGCTCCATTTTTTCTCTTAGGAGAATCTTTAGCCGAGGTGCTGGGGATGATATCTCTAGAACCACCTCCAGGGCAGTAGGTGGACTCTTTTTTGTCAGCTCTGGTGGCGTGAGGCTCATCGGTACTCTGGTGACTGTCTTGGGTCTCGTGGTAGCGTTTGTCTTGAGCAGCACGAAGCTTGCTCCCTAGCCCCCGGGGCATGATGACAGCAGTGAAAGAAACGCAGACAGGAATGTGGGCTAGAGAGCAAGTATTGGGACCTGGGGAGGGAAAATGAGATCCTGTCAGTACTTTCACAAAGGGGATACCACTTGAGCTCTGAAGGAGCCACCTCTGTAGGTTTCTGAGTGTATGAATCCACTGGGCTCTGTTTTTGGTCAGCTGATCCCTTAGAAAACCAGTGGAGGCCTGGCTCTGGTGGCTCAAGCCTCTGACCTGAAGGTGAGTTGGGAGGATTGGGGTTGGAAACTAGCCCAGGCAGGCAAAGACACTTGTCTCCAATTAACAGGCCAAAAAATAAAAATAAAAACCCACAAAATAAAAAAAAACAAAAAAAAAACCCGTCGAAGTGGAGCTGTGGCTCAAATAGTAGAGCACTAGCCTTGCGCAAAAAGAAGCCCAAGGACAGTATCCAGGCCCTGAGTTCAAGCCCCAGCAACAGTGCCCCGTGGCCCTTTCCTCAGCTCAAGTGGACAATTCAAAGTTCTTTAGGAAACTTACTTCTTTTACAACCAAGACCGTTGCCCACTGTGGGGTTCGAACCGGGCAGGGGCTTTTCATCAGGGAAAAAGCCCCTGATTTCCAGAGACGGCTAAAATGCAGTCTCTTCAATGTCTTACAACTCTGGCCAGTGACTACCCTGGGCAGGCCTTCGGGGAGGGTTTTTATGAGGTAGGGGGATTGTTACGTGGGGTTGACAGGGTTGACGGAACTCTGAGTTCACATTCAGGGACCTTTAGATTGACTCCGCCTAGATGAAGCCTGAAATTTCTGACAGGGCAGTGCCTAATGCTCTGCTTCTGGGATCCAAGTTAGACGCCTCTGCAAGGCCTGGAGGACCCAATTTCTTCCCTCAGCAAGGCAAAGGAAGTAAGCAGGAAACTATATCCGGTGGGGGGGGGGAGGGGAGATAGTCAAACGTTAGGGTGAGTTCTTAAAGGAGCCCATTGCTTTAAAGTTGGTCTGCTCTAGGTCATCACCTCAATATTTAACAGCATTTCGGATTCCTCATGATATTGCCCGAAGTCTCATGGGCTTTAAACCAAAAGCACACTTTCCTCAGTCCCTTCAGAGGAAATTGGGCTATAGACCTGCCTTCCCCACCAAACCTCTCAAGCCTGAGAGCAAGAAGCTGGGCTTGTCTCCCTATTTTGGAATGTATCATCCTATTAGAACTTAGGGGCTTCCTCTCTCTCTCTCTCTCTCTCCCCAAATATATATATATATATATGTATATATATATATATATGATACTGTACAGAGGGGTTACAGTTACATGAGTAAGGTAATGAGTACATTTTCCTATCAAGCTTTGTTATCCCCTCCTTTGTTTTACCCCTGCCATCCCTTCCCTCCCCACCTCCCTAACTCCTCCCTCCCCACCCCAACCCCCAAAGCTGTAAAGTTCACTTTCAACATAGTGTGTTGTACATCTCATTGCTACAATGGGTCAACCTGTGTCCTTGTTTCAACATTTTGCTTTTTCCCTTCCCCTCCCCAAATTAGAAAAAAGTATATACAAGATGCAGGGCACCAGAATCAAATACAGTGAAAACAGGGGTTATACATGGAGGAAAAACCATACAAAATAAACCAAAAAAAATCACATAATACATTATGAGTACATTAAAAACAACGACAACAAAGATAAAACCTCTTGTGTCCCTATCGTGGGGTTCATTTCGCTTAGCATCATCTTATATGGTCATATGTACATAGCTTTTGACCTTCTCTGTTTATCCAAACATACTACTTATTGCAAATAAGGGAAACCATGGGACCTATGTTCCTTTGGGTCTGGCTTACCTCACTTAATATTCTTTCTAAGTCTATACATTTCCTAACAAATGGGGGGGGGGTCCGGTTGTGGGGCCTGGGAGCTGTCCCTCAGCTCTTCAGCTCTTCAGTTTAAGGCTAGCACTCTACCACTTGAGCCACAGCACCACTTCCAGCTTTTTTCTTTTTGCTTATGTAGTGCTGAGGAACCAAACCCAGGGCCTCAGGCATGCAAGGCAAGCACTCTACCACTGAGCCACCTTTCCAGCCCCTATTTTCTAACAAATGGGACGGTGTCATTCTTTCTGATGGAGGCAACAAGCAGTAACAGACTTCTCACCCAAGAAAAGCCCCAGAACTGGATGGATTTACAGCTGAATTCTACAAGGCCTTCAAAGCAGAACTCACACCAATACTCCTCCAACCCTTCAATGAAATTCAAAGTGAAAGGTCACTACCAAATTCTTTCTATGAAGCCATCATAACCCTCATCCCCAAACCAGACAGGGATGCATCAAAGAAAGAGAACTATAGACCAATTTCTTAGATGAAATCAAAATTGATACAAAACTTCTTAACAAAATTTTGGCTAATCTACTTCAGGGGTCTTCCTTTTGACTTCAGTTTTCTAAGATTCTCTCTCTATTTTATAGAAGTAGGTCCCTGACCATTCTAAATCATCACTGTTTTCTGAGACTTTCTGGTTAAAAATAGACACTCTGGTGCTTCAAAGCCAGGTGTGGGATCTGTGAGGTACTCTGATACTGAAGGTCTCCTCCTAACAGTCTTAATACTGATTCTTGTTAGTCCTCCATCTTCTCCCTCAGCAAAATCTGAGGCTATCTCCACTTAGAATGAAGCCTTTACCCCACCTGAGATTTTCCAGGCAGAAATCAGCCTGATATCTGTGTGGGACTTTCTACAACAAACAGCAGAGGAAACTTTGGGGATCTCCTTTGAGGGGCCTCTCTGGAGAGGGTGTTACTATTAATTCACATTCATATCCCTAGTTAGACAAGTGACCAATCTCATAAGTCTCTTCCTTATTTATTTGAACCTGCTTCTCTCAATTTGGAAGTTCTGCCTCTATCATAATTTTGAATGAGAAGTCAGAGGGATTGTCATATGACCCTGCAAAAATCCAGCGAATTTCCTGCCTACAAACCCAGCAGAGAAGAGGGCCTTGTTCGAGGAGTGATATGTTAGAAATTGCAAGAAAAGACAAGTAATTCAATGCCTATATTGATAAATCTATATTTGTTCCCAATTAACTTATGTAGAGTAAAATAAGATTTTAAAATATTTTATAATTTAGCTTAGGAACGCTAATGAAAACAGATTTTTGTTTTGGAAGTTACATTTACTTTTCCCCTATTTAATTTTAACTTATATTCATTTTCTGGCCACATGGTTTTTCTGTGTGTCTCTTTCACCCAAATTGTATTTTGAGATACTTTTTGAAGGTATTATAACCATAATTTATGAGAGACAAGAAAGTAATTGAAATCGGGAGTTTATGTTAGCATGTTAAGATATATGAATTTATTGTTCTTGTTCAGTCCTCTGCCATGTGTGTGTGTGTGTGTGTGTGTGTGTGTGTTTCAAATGGGCTTGAACTCAGGGCCTGGTCTCTGCCCCTGAGCTTTTGTACTCAAAGCTAGCACTCCACCACTTGAGCCATAGCTCTATTTCTAGCTTTTTCATGGTTAATTGGAGATAAGAGTCTCATGGACTTTCTTGCCCATGCTGGCCTCAAACTATGATCATCAGATCTTAGCTTCCTGAGAAGCTAGAATTACAGGCAAAAGCCACGAGCATGTGATATTATTTTTACTACTGAGTATACCCTATTGGTTTCATTTTAATTTTGCTGCTCACTGATATTCTACACTAAGACATTTTCATTTTTATCCGCTCATATTTTGCTTCATATTTGTCTATGTACTAATATGTCCCAGCTTAAAAAACAAACAGGGATTTCAGGATAGATGTTGCTCTGGTTTGTGAGGGAAAACCCCACCCCACTTAACTATTTCTTCTTTGCCAACAAAACAGTAGTTATAAAAGATTTACTTTCTACAGAAAGTATAGCATGGATCTGATTTTTGCATATATAGCTGACCACATTATCTCTATCCCCCCACTTTCTTTTTTTTCCTTCTCTTTTTTCAGTAATAGGTTTTGAACTTAGAACTTCTTGCTTGATAATTTGTCATTCTACCACTTGAGCCATGCTCCCATCCCTATGTTTTTTTGAGAACTTTTCTTTGGATCATATTGAACTGGGAGCCCTCTGCTCTTTGCCTTCTGAGCAGCTAGGATTAAAGTCATGATCCTTCAATACTGGGCTTTGAGTATCATCATCTCTTTTTGCTCCTTATTCACATGTCAAGTATTTTGATATTCCTGATTCTTAGGTTGTATATAGCAATATAATGCTTTGGACACAGAGTTTGTCATTTTATCATTGTGGATACATTTTTGAATCATAGATGAAAAAAACATAAGCTATGTGTGCATGGCTAGCCACAATCAGGGATGAATGTGAGTTCTAGGGGAATTGTGAGCAAGAGTCTAGTCCTAGCCCTATCACTTACTAGCTGTGTGGCTAGGGCACACTACCGAATTGTATGAATCTCAGATTATCTCTGCAAAATCAGTTCATAAGATCTGTTGTAGAATGTACTTAATGTGTGCAAAGCATCTGGCACATTATTTGGAGGGAATTGAGACTTAAAACAGTACCTGTTATTATTACAATGATTAAAACCAAGAAGATATCATTCTCCTTTCTGATCATTTTAAATCAAGGAAATAAGAGATCTTATAGGAACAAAAACAACAAATTAGCCAAAAATGCTGTTTACAAAGACATGATAAGCAAAACTTACCCCATTAAATCATATTTTACTTTCTAAATGGAATAATGCAACTTAAATTCTCTAGAAATTAGTTTAAGGACCAACTCTAGCCTTTCCTTCAAGCCATTCTTATTTTCATGAATTTAGCCACAATGCCAAATCCAGATGTCCTTTATAGTTTGCATGCGTGTGTGCGCGTGCACATACACACACACGCGTGCACACACACACACACACACACACACACACACATTCACACATTGGTTCTTTACTGGAATGGGCTCCCCAGACCATGGCACAATACCAACCCAGTGACTTCTGAGTTTCCAATCTCAAAAGAGTATCAATCTTATTTTTCAGAAGCTCTCTGGATACTAGATGCATAATAATGACTACTAATGTACTGGGGTGTTTTAGTTTTAGTTTGCTGTCACTTATGATAAAAGTACAAGACACTCTCAATCCCAGTCACTGGTGAAGATCCTCTCTGGTTTGGTCATAGTCCAAAGTCTCTGTGAAAGGCACTTTTCTATTTTAGAGTGGGATTCTCAACTCTGGAACCTTCTAATCTCTTGCTTCTGCTCAGCACCTTACACTATGCAGCCAGCTTAAAATTACTTACCTCTTAGGTATGTTCAGGACCTTCAGGCTAGTGATCTCACCTTCTCTAGAACTGATGACAGATATGATTGGTATTCATGAAAGAAATAATTGATAAGTTGGACTTAACTGACTTTAAATTTTTTTGCTTTGGTAAAGACATTAAGCCAATGAAAAGAGAACCCACAGACTGGGAGAAAATATTTTTAATGATACATGTGAAAAAGGGCTGTGATTCAAAGTATACAAAAAGTCTTAACTCTCCATAGTAAGAAATAAACAATTCTATTTTTTAAAACAGTCAAAAGACCTCAGCATGTTGAATCATTCTATGATCCTAGCTACTTGGGAAGTTGAGAATGGGAGATGGAAGTTCAAGGTCAGCATCAGCAAATGTTTTTGAGACCCCTTCTCAATCAGTAGCTGGGTATGGTGGCATGTATGTGTCAACTTAGCTATGTGGAAGGCTGAGATTTTGAAGCAGTATGGCTCAAGATCAACTCTGGTGGGGCATATCTCTCGTCCCTGCTTTACTGGGAAGATAAATAGGAAAAATGCAATCCAGGAGTGGGCCAGACAAAAGTGAAATGATTCCTTAAATGAACTAGATCTTTCAAAAAATTAAGTGACAGGAATGCAAAACAAATCTTGTCAACGAGGATAAGAGTAGATACCAGAATGAAAGGATAAGGAGAGAAGAGAGGGTGAAGGAAGGCGAATATAGTCACAATAATTTGGTAACGTGTGAAAAGGGAATGATGAAACTTGTTAAGATTGGCTTGAGAAGGGGGAAAGGGGATGGGCAAGAGTGATAGAGGGAGTGAGTTTGACCAAGGTATATTGTATGGATGTACGGACAGGTAAAAAAAAACCCTCCTTATACAACTAACAAATATTAATAAAGTGTGGAAAAAGTAAAATAGAGCCTGTAATCCTAACTACTCAGGTGACTGAGATCTGAGGATGTCACTTCAAAGTGAGCCCCATCAAGTAAATTCATGAAACTCTTTATCTATAATTAGCCACCAAAACGCCAGAAGTGGAGTTGTGGTTCAATTGATAGAGTGGTACCCTTGAGTGTAAAAGCTTAAGGACAACACCCATGTCCTGAGTTCATGCCCCAAGACTGGCACAAATAAAAGAAAATAAAATCATTTCTCATGAAAAAAAATAGTGCAGAAAGGGACCAGGGGTGTGACTTAGTCAACTGTAGAGCTCCTACATAACAACTGTGAAGCCCTATGTTCAAACCCCAGTCAGCACCTCCTCATGGGCAAAAGATCTGAACAAGACAACTCATTTAGCACTTGATATCAACCAACAGATTTGGTGAGGTTAGATATAACATTACTGCACATCTATTAGATGGTCACAATCTAAAACAATGACAACTAATGCTACTGGAAAATGGGATTTCTGAGGCTTCTGGAAAATCCTAGCACAGTTGTGTTCTTGGATCCTCCCCTAAAACAGGAAAGTAGGAGGTAGGAGGGAGAATACTGAGCACTTTTGAGACATGGGATCTCACTTTGGGCCAGGCAGGGTTGCTCAAAGTATGTATCTTACATCTCACCCCGAGACATAGTGACTATGGTCAGGGTTAACCGGCAGGAATGTGGATCAGAGAGCAAGAGATGGAAGAACCTGAATATTGTGTAACGTAAACTCTGATTCATTGCCGGTGAGGATGTAAAAGGTTAAAGCCCCTTTGGAAAATAGTTTTACAGTTTGATACTTATTTCATGCTTTCACCATAAGATTTGTACTTCTTGATATTTACTCAAGAATTGTACTTTGTGATATTTACCTAAACCAGTTGAAAAAGTACATGTACATGAAAAACCTGTACACAAGCCAGGTGCCAGTGGCTCACACTTGTAATCCTACCTACTCAGGAGGCTGAGATGTGAGGATTGCAGTTCAAAGCCAGCCTGGGAAGAAAAGTCCCTGTGATACTCTTGACTCCAAGAACCAGAAGTGGCACTGTGGCTTAAAGTGATTGAGCACTAACCTTCAGTGAAAAGCTCAGGGACTGTGCCCAGGCCTGAGTTTGAGCTCCACAACTCACTCACACACACACACACACACACACACACACACACACACACACACAATCAAACCTGTACACTAGTGTCAATAGAAGCTTTATTCATAATTATGCAAACTAGAATACAACCAAGATGTCCTTCAGTATGTGATGGGATATATGACCTATAGTAAATCTAGACAACAGAATATTATTCACCACTGGAAGAAATGAGCTACCAAATCATGAAAAGACATGGAAGAAATTTAGGTGGCTATCACTAAGTGAAAGAAGCCAATTTGAAAAGGTTGTATATTATTGCTTTTGGCCTCTTGGCTACAGTTCAGTGGAAAAAAGGCTACAGACTGAATATATGACATTTTGGGGAGAGGCAAAACTTATAGGCCATTGATCTAAAAAGATCAAGGGACAGAGGAAGTGAGAGATAAATAAGATAGGAGTTTTAGGGCAATGATTCTATATTGATGAATGTATGTCAGTATATATTGGTTGAAAATTGCCAGAACACACAATGAACCATAAATATAAACGATGGACTTTATGCTAAAGTGGTGTGTAGTATAGGTTCATTCATTGGAACCAGTGTGACACTCTGGTGTGGGATATTGATCTAAGGAAGGCTGTGCAGGGATGGGGACAGAACGTGTACAGGGACACTCTGTACTTTCTGCTTAGTTTTGCTGTGAACTTAAAATTGTTCCACATAAATAGAGTTATTTTTATTTTTTATTTTATTTATTTATTTACTTATTTCTTTATTTTTAAATTTTTTTGTTGGTCATGGGGCTTGAAATCTGGGCCTGGGTGCTGTCCCTGAGCTCTTCAGCTCAAGGTGAGCACTCTACCCCTTGAGCCACAGTGCCACATCCGGTTTTCTGATGGTTAATTGGAGATAAGAGTCTCCTGGACTTTCTTGCCTGGCCTGGCTTTGAACCTCGACCCTTACATCCCAACCTTCTGAGTAGCTAGGATTACATGCATGAGCCACTGGCGCCTGCTGATAAACTTGGAGCCCCATAACTTGCCTTTGAATTTGTAGGCTTGGGTACACTCTGCCTAATATTGAGCATACTCAAACTCATTTGTTCCCATCTGTATTTCAGGGTGGATGGTACCCCACACTTCTCATTTGCTTTTCTTCATTTGACTCCTAGCAGGGTCTGGACTCTCCTCTTCTCAGGAATTTTGCTTCATAAAAGAACTGTACCTCCTCAGGACAGGAGGAAACGGGGTTGGCTTTATCTGGCAACAAGTGGCACAGTCTGCAGAAGTGACATCTAGGACAGACAGATTGATGTCCCATCATGGTCTGCACTTCTAAGCATCTGAACTCAAGATCCTAAATTTGATTGATAGGAGACCCTAGACCCAGTTCCTCCCTCTGCTGAGCTGGAACCACACCCACTCAGACCTGGACTCTCATTTCACTGTTACTCCTGAGAAAGCTATGAGGGCTGCTTTCTGATACTTATGTGTGACCCTCATCTATGGCAAAAGATTCTGTGGTGGTCTCACCAAGAGAGGTTTGGTGGCTCCAGTACTCCGGTGGCTGCAGATTACCCACAACTTGGGTAATCTTCCCTCTATGGACCTGGGTCAGTGAGCCTCAGAGCAAGGTCTTGACCATCTTGAGACCACCAAGGTGGAAATATGGTTCAGTCCCGTCTTGTTAGAGTTGTTTGGGAACTCTCTGGGCTGACAGGTCATGGATCTCAAGGCCCCATTGCTCTAGGTGTTTTCCTCCCTTATTCAGGCTCCTTCACTTGATATGTCAGAGACTGAGATTCCCCTCTACTGACTTCCCTAGTGCAAGATACAAAAGTCTCTGAGAACCTTGGAAAAAAACAGAGTAGATGCCCAGGCTGATAACTCTGCCTGGCATATTGTCCCTTTACTTTTTCTACTAAGAGTATGTATGTTGGCTCCTGTTTTCTTTAATGAGGAAATACTTCATACCAGGGTCCCTGCCTCCCAGGAGTTATGAAAGATGGGGAATTCTTAGTTTTGTGTTTTGTATTTTATTTTTTTCCAGTACTGGGCCTACAAAAATCTGAGTATCATACTTGCTCATCTTGCTTCCTCCCCTGGTGCCGTGACACTTGAGCCATACCTCTAGCCTAGCTTTTTACTAGACATTTTGGAGATGAAGTCTTGTGGATTTTCTGCTCAATATGGCTTTGAAATGTGATCCTCCAGATTTCAGCTTCCTGAGTAGGTAGAATTAGAGGTGTGAGTAACTGCGGCCTGGCATAAGACGAAGAATTTGTAACACAAGAAAGCTCCTCGGGACAGATAAAAAAGAGGGAGAAAGCACATTGATCTATTCACTTTCTTTAAAGTTAAAAAATACCTTTCTGTTGGGTGCTGATGGCTCATACCTGTCACACTAGCTACTCAGAAGGCTGAAATCCATAGGATCTCAATTCAAAACCATCCCTGGGAAGAGAAGTCTACCAGACTTCATCTCCCATTAATCAGCAAAAACCAAGCTGGGATCTATAAAACTTGAGAGTAGGAATGGGAGGGGAAAATAGAGGACAACAATAGGAGAGGTGACATTAAGAAGCATTGCACTAAAAATGTGACTTATAAAATTGTAATCTCTTTGCACAACTACCTGATAATGATGACGATGATAATGATGATGATGATGATGATGATGATTTAAAAAAAACAGGCTGGAGGCATGACTTAAGTGGCAGTATCAGTTATGAAGCAAACCCAGAAATCTCAAGGTCCTGCATTCAAACTATGGTACTGAAAAAAGGTTAACTTTCTAAAAGAAAAAGCTGTCTAAAATATCTATCTATAACATATCTATATGTAACATATATAATATATAACATATAATCTTTTGAGGTTATCTGACTTTGCATATGTAGACAATCATGTTGTCACAATATTTTCTTTCTTCTTTCCTCTCGATTTCTTTGGTATTATTATTGTTTAATATATGAATTCTAATCTATGGGATTGGACAAAGAATCCTTCATTTTTATCCCTGAGATACATTTGAGAATAGTGAGAATAAGAATGAAATAAGAATCGGGAGCCAGTGGCTCATGCCTGCAATCCTAGCTACTCAGGAGGCTGAGATCTGAGGATTGAGGTTCAAAGACAGCCGAGGCAGGAAAGTCCATGAGACTCTTATCTCCAATAAACCACTAGAAAACTGGAAGTGGCGCTGTGGCTCAAGCGGTAGAGCACTCGCCTTGAGCTGAAGAGTGCAGGTACAGCGCCTAAGCCCAGAGTTCAAGCCCCATGACCGACCAAAAAAGAAAAAAGAATGAAATAAGGAGGTAGGCGCCGGTGGTTGATGCCTGTAATCCTAGCCACTCAGGAGGCTGTGATCTGGAGGATCAAGGTTCAAAGCCAGTCCAGAAAGAAAAGTGTGCAAGACTGCATCTCCAAAATAATTAGCAAGAAGTCAGACTAGAGGTGTGGCTCAAATTGTAGAGCACCAGCATAGCAATGAAATCTGAGCAAGCGAAGATTCTGAATTCACACACTGGTACCAGCAACGTACACACACAGATACATACATGCATGCACATATATGTATGTGTGTGTGTATATATATATGGACACAAATCCAGCTTCCAGTTGGGAGAAATGGATTAACATGTCCTTTACATTTAAGCCATAGTTATTGTCATAAATCCTTTACTTACAAGCTATGTGAAATTGTTCATATTTTCCAAATATGAGCTTTATGCTTTTCATCAGTGAAGTGGATAAGCTTTGTCTTATAATAATGTTTAAATGTGTATTATGTATGGGATGTTAAAAAAAAGTATCAGCTGTTAAGCCCAACTCACACCTGTAATCATAGTTGCTCAGAGATCTTCAAAGCCAGCCTGGGCAGAAAAGTTTACAAGAGTCCATCTCCAAAATAAACAGCAACAAGTAGGACTAAGGTTGTGGGCTCCAGCGATAATGTGTTAGCCTAGCACATACAAGGCCCTGAGTTCAATCCTCAGCTCTTCAAAAAACTGTACTAGTTCTTGTTATGCTTGCTAGGGTTAACTTGTCCCTTGATGTTAAAAATCCACTACACTGGTATTATTTTTAACCTAAAAATGTAGATATTTTGCTATATTTAAAAGCAAATAAAACTTATAAAATGCTACTTAGCACTTTATCCTTCCCTCTTGTGTGATCAATCAATCAATCAATGACAGTGTAAGGTAGATATCCTCAGCTGATGTAATACTAAGCTTCTAAAATGTATTTCCAGGACCATAAACTTTGCCTTCTTTCAGCTGCCTGTTCTATCTATACTGATTCTATTTTCTCCCATTTAACCATCACTTAGATTGTAGACCTAGCCTAGAGGTTGCCAAATGATTCCACAGGGGGTAAACTATTGAATACCTTCATTTCTGTGTGCCAGTAATAGAGCTTGAACTTCAGGCCTTATGCTCTCCCTCAGCTTTTTTCACTCATGACTCTACTACTTAGCCCATGCCCCCACCCTTGCCTTTTGCTTATTAATCAGAAATGGAGTCTCGAAAACTTTTCTGCCCAGCTGGCTTTGATCTAAGAATCTCCAGGTGTCATCCTCTGGAGTAGCCAAGATTACAGGTGTGGGTTATTAGCACCCAGCCCAGTTGAATGTCAATTGAATGAAGCAAGCTCTGAGTCGCCCCATTGAGGTCAAAGAGTGCTATCACACTGTCTAATAGGCATCCTATGTCCTTTCAGATTATCACCCTCATTTCCCAGATTCTCCCTGGCTGCAATGTATACTGAATACTTCATGTGTACAAGGTTTTGGCTGTGCTAGTACACACATTCCATCCTTCCACCAGGTGAATATCCTCTCTGATATTCTCACAATATCTTAAGTAAGCGTTAAGGGTATTTTCCCATTCAAGGTGTAAGTCTTTCAACTCAGACACACCTTGAGAGACTCTGGATCTTTCTCACCACTCCCACAACCCTTGTGCCTCTCTTTAAAATGGAAGCCCTCTCACATCTGAGGAGTTTACAGTTTCCTAAGGTCCAACACTGCCTCAGTCAGGTAAATTACACAAAACCATCTTTAAACTATGTCCTTCATTTCCTAACACTTTTTCATTAGTTCTTTCTGCCTTAAGAGTGTGTACCACTATTTTGACAGTTGCATCTGGACTTTATTATTGCATGATCAGTTGCTGGGTTTTATTTTTTCTTGGTAAATTGATATTTAGGGAAGGAATGAATCTGTGAACACGGAAGTCTAGTTTATTATGACTTAAGTCTGCATTCTTGAAGAAATCAGCACCATATACTTACTGTGTTTTACTTTCATAAAATATAGAGCAAAACAGGTTAAAAATTTATATTTGACTCTATCACTCTTTTCTATTTCTCCATTCTGTATGTTTTACTGCACATTTTTCTCTATTCTAGGTTGCCATGAAGCAGGTCTTAAAATATGATGGGAATTTCCCCAATTTGCTTAATAAAACAATAATACTCTTACCCTTAAATGATGATGTGTTAACAATATAATTCATATGCTAACACCAGACTGGTAAATACAAGAAACATTTGAAAAATATTTTAAAATTCCATATAAATCTTCAAATTATCCTGGTGAGCATACTCTGTTATAAATTCTGTGTTTTCAGTCACACCCAGTCCTCCAGTTCTTAAAACACTGACTTTCCCCTTCACTTCATAACTGAGGTATGGCCTGGATGTGTGTATTGCTCAGTTTTTACCAGTGACTTTGAGGTATCTTTTTTCCTCTTTCAAAGCCTCATCATAGCAGGAATGGAAGGTACTGGGGAGTGTATGATTGATTCGGGCCCAAAACTCTAGTATTTTCATCTTGGTAGTTTCAGTGTGGGCTCTTGGGCCCCACAGGAACTCATAGTGAGGAGGATCACTGTTTGGCACCTCCCGGTACTCCAGGTATTTAAGCTTCACAAAATCTTCGGTGATGAGCTTCCTTGGCTCCCCAAAAAGAAAGTGTTTCTTCCCATCATAGATTTTCATCTTATTCAGGAATTCCCAGATCTTCTCCTCACTGGCACAGTTGCCTTTTAGGAATATCACGCCCAGGATATTCATCAGGAGACCTGTTTTGGGATAACCTTTACCAGCATTCACTCTGCCATCATTAGGGAGTTTCATTTTGTTGACAATGACATAGGAATGGTTGGTGGTAATATTTTCCTGTAAATCAATACCAAATACGACCTCCATGTTGAACGCAGCTCTTCTAAGGATCTCCTGGAAGTGTTTCTTATACTTTTTGTTGACAATCTTCAGCATATCTTCTTTCATAATGGGCTTTTTCATTATATACTTATCCATCATAAACTCCACCAACACCTGAGCTATGTTATTTAGAACATCTCCATTAGAATTCTTGGTGGGTGCAAGAGGAGATTGTTTTTCCTTAGTTTGGCATGTGGTTTTTTTCTGTGATCTTGTGGAAGAATCATCTTCAGGGACAGTGGTAGAAAGGGCTTTCTCAAGTGTATCAAAAACAATTTGTGGCGTACAGGCAGACTTTGAGCGAGTAATCATCCCCCATTGAGGAAGGGGGGATGTGCTTCTAGTTGGCTCAGGACTCTGCAATTCTTGGGTCTTCTTTGAGGCCTGGCAGCATTTTTCATGACTTCTGCGATTACTTCTCTGAGCCCGAGGCATGGTGCCTGCGGTGAGGGACACAGCAAGCAAAAGCGAGGGCTCAAGAGTTGGCAAGGAACAAACCTGGAGGGGAGAGAGTGAGAGAATAGAAGCACTTCTAGCAGGTAGACACCTTCTGATTTTAAGAAATCTGCCCCTGCAGGTTACTCTAAGATCTCTGCTCTATGAACTTGCTAGGCTCCTGTTCTGGTCAGCCTGTTTCCTGAGAACCCTTTGGAAATAATTAAAATGTATTGTAGAGGCTGCAGTCTACCACCCCTTTGTGGTGTGCACTAGTAATGAGGATGTGGTGGCAAATCTAATTCCTGTGGGTCCCCCTGTGCTCTGGGTTAGATGCACCTCCTAGTTTACACTCAGGACTATCATATCAACTGTTCGTACTGTCTGGGACCCTCCCAACAATGTATGACCCAGGCACTACTAACAGCTATGCTACATGAATTTTGACACCTCCAAACAATGTCCCTATTTCCCTAGAGCAATCTAAAGTGAAAGGGCAGCTCAACACACCATCTTTGCTAAGACTCATTCAGTTCTAAGAGTTTGTGAAGATCTCCTCTGAAATATGTAGGCTAAGGTCCTTAGTTGTCCTTCAGGGTCCTCACTCGTGCCTCCTCTTATATGAAGGCCTAGAGCAAAATAATGCTACCAAAGAGAAGAGAGAGTTCCCATATTCGTCACCTCCATGTGTGGTTCACTCCTCAGGGCTACATGTAGCTATGGAGGGAGGCATCCTAAGCCTTGTTTTGGTGGGGGAGGGAGAAGGGAAGTGGTAGTAACTATCATCATTTAGGAACATTCATTTTGAGTTCTGGGAGACTCTAGGTCTTCTCTGCAAAACTGGGACATACAGTAAGTCCAACCTGTTTTTGACTCTCCCGATAGAAAAAGAACAAGATGGCTTGGCAGCTTTTTCGGGAGATTTCCAAGGAACTAACCGAATGTGTGAGAACACAGGCCTTAGAGTCCGTTCCCCTTGTTTGTCACTCAGGTCTGCGATATGACAGTCAGACTAACCACTGATGTCGCTTAAAAGACTTGCTGAGTTGGGCGCTGGCTGCTTGGGCATGTAATCTTAGCTACTCAGGAGGCTGAGATCTGAGGATGGCCGTTGGAAGCTAGCCCGAGCTGACCGCCAATAAGCTACTCAGAAAAAGTGGTGCTGTGGCTCAAGTGGCCGAGTGCTAGCTTTGAGTACAGTGAGGCTCAGGGACAGCGCCCAGGTCTTGAATAGAAGCCACAGGACACACACACACACACACCTTCAGAAATAAGTACGGGAATCCGGCTTTATGTTTGTTTTGATGCCTGGATTGGGGAGTAATACCCTCATAACAATTTAGTGGTTTCAATTTAACTCCAACGAGTGCTCTGACCTGCTCCACGGACAGAATCTAGAATCCTCCATTATACTGACTCTGTCTCTGTCTCTGTTTCTCCCTCTGTCTCTGCCCCCCCCAGGTCCCCCCCCTCTCTCTCCTGGGAATTCCTCATGTGTGTTTTCACCGAGATTACTAGGGGGCCATCAGATAGGGGTAGAACTTACTGGAGACCTTTGATTAACTTACCTCCAATTGAGGGCCCTCACCTAGAATCCAGAACAGTCTTGAGTATTCACGAATCAATTCGTTACGTGCTGCGTCACGTCGCGCCCAACGGCACCACGGCACGTATGTCGCAGGAATTCACAATGTCAGATGACGTGTCGCGCCACGGTTCAGGGATTCATGACTTCTCGGATGACATGTACATAGCAAGAAGTCATGATCAGTCTCTCAGATGCTGTGTTGTCTTGGGCCACATTGTGCTGCTAGGACACAAATCTCGGCCTTCGTCCCAGAGGAAGTGAAGATGGAGCACATCCGGATAAAGGCTATCTGGGGTCTCTGAGGCTGACAGTAGGGGGCGATAGCGATATCTTAAAAGACACCCCCCCCCATCTCTGTTTTTTCTTTTTTCTTTTTTTTTATTTGGTCGTGGGGCTTGAACTCTGGGCCTGGGCGCTGTCCCTCAGCTCTTCAGCTCAAGGCTAGTGCTCTACCACTTGAGCCACAGCGCCACTTGAGCCACAGCGCCACTTCCCCCCATCTCTGTTTTTGAGCCACTGTCTTGTGAAACTTTGATACCTAACAGAGCACAGAACGCTGAGCACAGGATTTCTCCCTATACTGAAAAGAGTTATATAATATCCAAACCAAGGCTATGCCTATACCTAGGTCAAGCTCATCAGAAGAGACTTAGAGGTTCCACAAACAACTTACTGACAACAGGATGCTGACCTTAGGTCTTCAGATCTACTCATGGAATCTATCTTCATCTAGTCGGAATTTTTTCTTCTAAGATGTCTCCTCTGTAAAACTAAAGTCCCACCTAGGGACCTTACTAGGACTCTGCTTTCTGGGATCTTTCAGAAAGAAATGAGGTACACCTCAGTCTAAATGACTCTGTCCACTGCCTCAAAACCAGTGGGGTCCTGTAGATCCTGGTAGTACTCCCTCTACTACATATAATCACTTTCTGGGGCCTAAAAGGCCTGGCATCTATGGCCAGGCTTTTGTGCTTCTCTTTTCTTGGGAAGTAGTTATCTGAGTGGAACTGCATGTCCTCACCTTAACTCCAGTTAGAGCCAAGACTCCTCATGTTGAAGAACAAGGTCACTATTAGATAAGGCCTTCCCCTCCTGGAGACTTCCCAGGAGGAAATAAGGAGCTGTTCAGCCTCGTAGTTCTGCCTGAGGTACCCCAGAGTTAAAGACAGAATCTGGAACCATGTGGGTTTATCCATCTCTTATTTCTGTCAAAAAAAAAAAAAAACCTCTTCTTGCTCCAGGCCTGACCTAGGACTCCATTCTCCCTGACAAGGAATCAGAGCATATAAGAATCTTCTCTTCCTGAGATCTCTAAGTGGAAAGTGTGTGTGGGGGGACCACATTAGATTAGAGGTATCTTGGTTATGAGAAAGCTAACAACAGAGTCATAATTGTACGCGACACACTATATTTTTTCCTAAAGTACTGAGGTTTGAATTGAGTCCTTTCTACTCACTCAGCTTGCTTGCTAGGCTGGTGCTCTTGTACTTGATCCACACTCACATCCAACTTTTTACTGTTTATTTTGGGGAAGGAATCTTGTGAACTTTTCTGTGGGCTAGCTTTGACCTGGGATCCTCCATATATCTTCTGCCCCTTTATTAAATATAAATTATGGTAATGAGTCACTGGCACCTGCCAAGACATCATTGTTCATGGGGGGGGGGGTGTGCGCGTGCGCGTGCATGTGTGCACGTATATACATGTCCAGTCCTGGGTCTTGAACTCAGGGTCTAGGTGCTGTCCCTGAGCTTTTGTGCTCTATGTTGGTGCTCTACCACTTGAGCCACAACTCTACTTCCAGCTTTTTGGTGATATTGGAGATGACTCTCATGGAATTTACTG
Organism: Dipodomys ordii; assembly: GCF_000151885.1. Lineage (NCBI taxonomy): Eukaryota > Metazoa > Chordata > Mammalia > Rodentia > Heteromyidae > Dipodomys > Dipodomys ordii. Next base: position 8,693,643 of record NW_012267310.1, on the reverse strand, counting down.
CCTGGGCTAGCTTCAGACCAAGATCCTTAGATCTCAGTTTCCTAAGTAGCTAGATTACAGGCATGAGCTACTGGTGCCTGACTGGCACCATTATGTTCAAATAGTCCTCATTTGGAGTCCTCTTTTTATCTTCTCTTGGCTCAACTAAGGTTACCTCCCTTAGGCTAGTGTTCTCACATGGTATGAAGGAAGGATGTCTACAGTGTTGGTACTTCTTAGAGCATTCTAGGTCTGAGATCTGGCCATTTGTTATGGGATGGGGGTCTCTAAATAATTTATTCAGAGAAGACTCAATTATCTTGCATTAAGTGTTTCTTGAGAATGTCATATCTTGGCAAAAACTGTTCCTTCTCAACTTTGCAGGTATTTGTCCCAGGCCTGATGTGAGATGGGGCTGCTGCCATGCAAGGCATGCTGAGTTCTCAGAGAAAAATGATGCTGATGTATTCTTCATTCCAATAACCAGTATTGAATGTAAGTATCTCTTAATATGTCTCTATTAATTGGTTCACTTCCTTTATGCAAAGTTGTTTTTCTAGGTGGCTGTGTGATCTCTAAATTTGGATTCTTTTTCATTGCACACTTGCTTGGACATATTATCCATGTGTATTTGTCTGTTTGCTTTTTTGTTTGTAATATTCACTTATTGTAGCATTTTTTCATTGCTATGGCTAAGAAGCCCAATCCAGTCTTTGGTATAGAATCATTTTTACTGCTTTAGGACACCCTAAGAGGAAGTGATGGGATGCTGGCTTTTTTAAAATTAATATTGTTTTATGATACTGTAATATACACTGAGAATTCCCTAAGAAAGTGAATGCTTTGCATAGAATTGAAAAGCAAAGGGAATTAAGAGACAAAGGGTCTGCCAAGGCAGAGAAGACTGAAAATCACATTGTGAGCTATAGAACAATTCAGACCAGAGCCTAGTCCTAGCTGTCTGCTGTGAATTACTTCATATTATCAAATTCAAAGACAAAGAAATTTCAACTAAACAAAATTTTTCTAAAGCAAGAAAAATTATATGCAATGTATCCCCATTAGAAGATGCTGCCCAACATAGTTACGTGATCTCTAAATTTGGATTATTTGTCATTCCATATCTGCTCAGTCATATTATCAATGTATGTTAGTTTGTTTTCTTATTTACTTGTAACCTTCACTTATTGTACCATTTTTCCATAGTGTTAGCTAAGCAGTCTAATCTAATATTTAGGTACAGAATCCATTTTAGTGCTTTAGGTGCATGCTGGCTTTTTATTAATATTGTTAATGATATCATATTGGACACTAAAAATTCCCTACGAGACTGAGTACTTTGAAGAGTATTGAGAAAAAAAGTGAATTAAGGGACACCAGATCAGCTCAAGGCCGAGAGGACTGGAAAGCAGTGTGAGCTATAGAACAATTCAGACTGGGAGCCTAGTTTCAGTTATTTTATTAATGTATAGTAATTGTAGAATATAATGGGCTGAATGATGTTTTCTTTATCTCATTCCTTAATAGGCTCTCAGGCTGATTCTATGACTAGTCTATAGTGAATAATGCTACAATAAACATGGATGTACAAATATTTCTTTTTTTTGGGGGGTGGGGTCCGGTCGTGAGGCCTGAACTCTGGGCCTGGGCACTGTCCCTCAGCTCAAGGCTAGCGCTCTATCACTTGAGCCACAGCCCACTTCTGGCTTTTTTTTTCTTTTTGCTTATGTGGTGCCGAGGAATTGAACCCAGGGCCTCATGCATGCAAGGCAAGCGCTCTACCACTGAGCCACCTTCCCAGCAGTGTACAAGTATCTCTATTGTATGCTGATTGCAATTCCTTTAATTATTCAGGTTTCTTTTGATATCCAAGAGTGGTATAGAAGGATCATGTGATAATTTAATTTTTAGCTCTTTTAGGAAGCATCATACTGATTTCCATAGTGGATAGACTAATTTACATTCCCACCAACAGCGTATATGTGTTCCTCTTCTCTTGCACCTTCTCCAGCATTTGTTATTTTCTGTAGTCTTTTTCTGTTTTGGAGATGCTGGAACTTAAACTCAGTGTCTCACATTTGCTCTACCCTGAGCCATACTTCCAGGTAATGGTGATGAGATGCATTGTGATTGGTTTGAGATAGAAGTTCAGTGTAATGTTTTTGTTTTGTTTGATAGAACTGTTGCAGGATATTTGGACAGAGAGTCTAGATACTAAGGCTTTCCAAGAAGCAATGTTTGTGCCAGCACAGACTCAATGGACTTGTGTCCAAAGAGCTGAGCTCTGAGAACAAAGGGGAATTGCCTTATATGCCTTTACAAGCAGATTGTGTGAACAAAAAACTAATTCTGTCCCATAGATAGTTACTATTGCATTGACTAGCTCTTTCTCCGTGCTGTATATCCCTTTCCAGACACTAAGTACTGTGTGACCATTTCCAGGTTTACTTTCGTTAACATTCTGTTTCCTGCCACATCATCCCCTCATGTTATTCCCTCCCCCTCTACTGCATTATTCTCTCCTTTGATGCTCAAACTCACCAAGGGTCAATGAGCAGCATCCTGCTTGAGGAGTTTGTATTTGCACAGCATCATTTCATGGGCTGCCTTCTTTCTGCGGTGGCCTCCATAATGGCTCTGATAGACTGCAGTACTAAGGAAACTAAGCAGGATAATATTAAGCATGCTCCTAAACAAGGACCATTGCTCTCATCAGGGTCTTGAATCTGTTCAAGGCAGAAAACCATCCTCTAAACAGGTCATTTGGATTTTGGACTCCATCCTTTCCTAGTTTAGATGGGGATATGGGCAATCTTTCTCATTCTGTCTGTGATTTCTTCTATAACCTTTTCTTGCATCATCAATTTACAAACAACAGTTTCTTAGATTTAATTTTCCACACACACCTTCATTGGAGGCAGTAAGTAGTCTTAGGCTAGGCAGTTTGGGTATATTTGCATTGATATGTTATTTGGCCAGTATATCAAGGGCACTTGCAGGTTCATAAATTATAATTCTGACTTCTGCCTGGAGGTAAGTAATGCAATTGAGCATATAAATTGGGGTGAGATGGTCATAGGACCCCTCTTCTACACAAGCTGCAGAACTATAATACAGAATGATTCACTCAGGATGCCACTTATTATCTTTTTAATTTGTGAGACACCCCATTTTTATCTACTCAATTTTTCTTCATAACTTCTAACATTTTTACACTGTTTGAGAGGGAGCAAGAAGAAGGATGACCATGGGCTGGGTAGGTGGCTTAGTGGTAGAATGCTTGCCTACCATGCATGAAGCCCTGGGTTCTATTCCTCAGTACTACATGAACAGAAAAAACCAGAAGTGGCTCTGTGGTTCAAGCAGTAGAATGCTAGCCTTGAGCAAAAGGAAGCTCAGGGACAGTGCCCAGGCCCTGAGTTCAAGCCCCAGGACTGGCAAGAAAAATGAAGGATGACTTGATTGTGCCAAGACCTTAACCAGCTGCTGAGTAACAATCCTGCCACTCTATGTCTATAGTTAAATTACTACAGGCATGGAGGTTGGGGGAGTTGGCTAGTGGGTGAGGCTGAGGTTCCATGTTATTTGGAGATTTCCACTATAGGTCTTCTAGGTGGCGTCATGGTAAAACTTTTATCCTAAACAAATCCTCCATTGAAGTAGTGAACTGGCCTTTTGGGCAGGAGATATAGTAATTTCAGATAATAAAATTTTTTAGGAGTTAGACATTTTCCCCATGATTGGGGGAAGTGGTCTCATTAAAGGGTTCCCATGGGTCCAGCTCTTTAGCTTCTCATGGACAGTGGTCTTGCAGGTTTGTTACCCCCACAAACATCACATGAAGTGACCTTCAGTTTCTGGGATATGGGCCTGGCCAGCAAGAAGAACAGGTTTTTAGCTTTGATAGAGATAGGAAACCCACCTGCATTTCCTAATAAGAAGAGTAAAAGACTTGATATGAGGAATGCTTATGGGTAATTGTGATGAGTTTGAAGTATAGCAGGGTCATTGGATTTTTTTTGGGGGGGTCTGTTTGTGGGCCTGAACTCTGGGCCTGGGTGCTGTTCTTCAGCTCATCAGTTCAAGGCTAGAACACTACCACTTGAGTCACAGCACCACTTCTGGCTTTTTTTTTCTGCTTATGTGGGGCTGAGGAATTGAACCCAGGGCCTCATGCATACAAGGCAAGCGCTCTACCACTGAGCCACCGTCCCAGCCCTGGGTCATTGTATTTGTACACTTTCCATCAATTTGAATGTCATTTGGGTGTCTGGTCCCCCACTGGGGTTCACTGACATTTAAAATGATAAATTTACAGGGTTACATGTACTAAGAGAGCAATCAGAGTTTGCTGCCTCTTACTGGCATAAGGAATTTGTTGCCAAATTCCCCATTTCACACAGCCCCAATAGAAGCAGTAGACTTCTTCATAAGATGCATAACCAGTCCAGGGATTGGTGTCCTCTAGACACATATATTCGTCATTTAGCCTATAGGTCCTTTTACAGGCTAGCTCCTCACAGTAGCTCCAAATAGTGGTGTTTGCATTTACTGGGGGACACATATCAAAGTATATGGACACAGGCTTGATAGAGTCTCTAACCCTTCATACAGTTCATAATTTTTCCAATGCTGATAAAAATTTTGGACCTCTAACCATTGTTATCGAGGGCAGTATGTGGGGTTGAAACAGATAGGTTGATTACCATGGGAGCACACGCAGTAGGTGGTAAGGTTATGGGTATACGGGTACATGACCTAGTGACAGTACCTACACAGGAGTAGTGGGGAAAAAACAGTCTTGGTAACAACATTCCGTGCCAGGGTAGTGCATATGTACAAATAACAGTCTGAGGTTTAAGGATCCCCTAGGAGAGAATCAATTAGTTTTGACACAAGGAAAACAAGGAAGGGACTCATCCTTAGGGAGTAGAAAGCAGTTCCTCAGGCTTCTTTGTATGTAAATTAATCAGCTTCCAGAGTGACTAAAGCAAGGCTGTTGTCTCGCTGCTTGCTGCTCCTGAGTAGCTTGATCTTGGAGGGTCAGCCTGTGGAAGGGCTTGGATGTATCAGAGGGTAACTTTGCATAGTAACCCTGGGTCAGGGATATATTACTACTACTACTAATAACAACAATAACAATAATAATTCAAGATAAGCTAGCTTCTTTGGGCTGTGGTAGAACCAGGGAACAATCTCAGCTACCTTAACTATAGTAGGTATAGACAAAATAACAATGAAAGGGCCCCTCCAATGGGTTTTAATGGTTGGCCAATCCCATTCCTTCACCTGTGCAATATCCCCTGGTTTGTAAGGGTGCATGAGAGTTGTCAGGCTAATATGAAGATTCTTGCAGACCCAGTCAATGATTTTTGAGAGAGTCCACTCAAGGACCTGTATCTCTTGTCTCAAGGTGAGGTCACCTATCTATTTAAGGTCTCCTTGTATACCCCTGATTAGGTTGAGGATCCATCTTCAAAGGGTGAAAGCCTTGAAGACTAGATCGAATCCTTAATAATGCTATGGGCAGTAATGGATCCCAATATGGATGGGATTCCTGATACAGTGTTTACAGTTGTAATTTTAGGGTCCTATTCATATGTCCCACTATCCCCAAACATTGGGAGTGGTAGGTCACATGCAACTTTTCTATGATTCCTAAGCCTTTAGCTACCAGTTTTATCACTTTACTCAGACTGCTCCATTATTTGGCTCAATAGCAGATATCCCAAACCAAGGAATGGTTTCCTTTAACAGATACCTGGCCACCTCTTGGGCTGTAGGTTTCTTTATGGAACTGCTTGACAAATGTGGGAGCCAGAGAGTTAGGTTTTCCACCATCCCTCTCATAGAAAACTTCCCTTCCTAGTCTTGACCCAAACCTGTTCTTGTGGTGTGCATTGTTGGTATCATTCAGCTAAGGGACACAAGAACACCACCACTGTTAGAATGATTGGGGCCAGTCCTTTTGTGAGGGCTACTTGTTTGGACTCTCAGTCAGCTCTCCAATTTACCCAAACACTTATTCCACCTCCCTTTTGGTGCTCTCAACAGTGTATAACTGCCACCTGTTTAGGGATCCATACTGTGTCTAGCAGTTCAAAGATTTCTTGTCCATACTTGATACTTTTTCCTCCTGAGTTAAGCAGGCCTCTCTCTTTATAGAGAGTCCCATGGGCACGAATGGTTGTGAAGGCATATTTTGAGTCAATATAGATATTTACCTGTATTCTTGCAGTAAGCTGGACTGCCTATGTAAGGGCAATTTGTCCAGCCTTTTGTGCAGAAGTTCTACCAAGCAGCAGGAGGGCTTCAATGACTGAGTTCAGAGTTATCAGCACATGCCTGGCAAAGTGCATGTCATTCTGGAGAAAGCTGTTGCCATCTGTAAAGTATTCAACATCCAGATGGCCAATAGGCTGGTTGGTTTGAGAAAGCCTCATCCATACTCTCTTAGGCATTCATGCTTTAGGGGGCCTGGATCAATTGGCAATAGGGTAGCTGGGTTTAAAGTCTTAACAACTTCCAGCCAGATGTACAGGTTTTCTCATAGACTACTCTGGTATTTGGCTGAGTAGAAGTTGTTCTGTTAGTAATTCCCCTTATAGTCTATGAGAGTCAGCATGGAATGAGGAACCTGGACAGTGAGTTCTTACCCTAGAGTGAGTTTATCTGCTCCCACCACCAGAACAATGGTGGCTGCTAGGGCACACAGGCAAGGCAGCCAGCCTTGGGAAACTGCAGAGAATTCTTTTGACAAGTAAGCCATCAGATGGTGACAGAATCCCAGTATCTGAGTGAGGACTTGGACAAGTGTTCCCTTTCACTCATGAACATACAAGAAAACAGGCTTCATCAGATTTGGTAGGCTTAAATCAGGGACATTTGTGAGTGCCCTCCTGATTTCTCTATAGGCTTTCTCTTATGCCTCTTCACATACTAAGGGTTCCCATTCTATCCCCTTTGTGGTTTCATACAGAGGTTTGGCCAAGAGGGAGTTAAAGATCTAAATTCAGCAGGAACCAATGACTCCCTAAAACTTTCTGGTTTGCTGGTGGGTCTTAGAGGCCAGAATGGAACATACAGCCCATTTCCTCTTGAGGTTGAGACTGTGTTGCTTTATGGTGAGTGAAAACGAAGGTATTTAATGTTGTTTTGGCAAATCTGGGAGTTTTTTTTTTCTGAGAACTCTTGAACCCTGCCTCCCATAAAAGAGAAGGAGGCAGGTAAGCCTCTTCCATATAGTCCTTCTGAGTTGGTCCAGCCAATAGGAGGTCATCCACATACTGAAGGACTGTGCAATCATGCTGGTCAGCTGGGAATGCTTGGAGCTTGGATGCTAAAGCAGTTCTAAAGATAGTAGGGGAGTTTTTGAAACCTTGTGGCTACTGAGGCTAGGTTAGCTGTCACTTTCCTCCAGTATTGGAATTTTCCCACTGGAAGGTAAAAATAGGCTGGCTCTGTAGGGTCAGACAGATGAAGAAAAATGAGTCCTTAAGATCTAGGCAAGTAAAAAACTTTGCCTCATCTGTAACAAAGCCTAAAAGCATATGGGGATTTGGGACAATGGGATGCAGGGTAACAGCTGTTGAATAAACTGCTCAGGGTCCCGGAACTAGCCTGAAATCCTCTAGTCTCTGGCTTTGTGACTAGAAGATTTCATGTCCAGAACACCATACAGGGTGTTTCAGGATGACTAGCAAGATTGGAGATCCTACATGTTAGGAGTCTGAAAAGGCGTTTTTGAATTCCCACCTGAGCCTTGCAAGGAATGAAATAAGTGTTTTTGGCTGATGGGTGTGGGCCTCCCACTTGGGTTCCACAACTACTGGGGGCATGTTTTGGACCAGACTTGGGGATTATCTTCAGTCCACAAATCTAGGATCTTGAAGGGAAACTCAGAAATCTCAGGAGACCTTCCACCAGGGGCACAGAGCTTCCATTCATCTTCTTGATTGACTAACCACCAGAGTTAGAATTTTTGCCTCAGGTCCTCTCCGTTTGAAGGTTGACATGCCCTCGGAATCAAAGGTAATCTGTGCTTCCAGTTTACATAATAAGTCTCTGCCCATCAAGGCCACAAGGCAATCAGAGAGATAAAAGAATTCAGGCCTTACCTCATGGCTTCCAAGATTGCATTGTCTAGATTCCAAGAAGGGGCAGCAGGCCCTGTTCCTATAGCCCCAAGAATTGGGCCTACTAGTGGGGTCCCAACTGAATGTTCTGCTCTGATGTCAATGGAGACAGCCTTCTATCTCCATTAGGACCACAGGCTTCTGGCGTCCTGGCGGCCCAGTATAATGGAACCTGATCTGTTCTATTCCTCCACATAGTCTTCTAGGGCTGCCAGGCTGTGTTTTCCTCCCAGGTGTCAGGGTGTCAGGCTCACTGCAGGAGGGCTGATACTTGGCCTCTTCCTCATGGCGGCAAGGGGAGTGGGGGGGATCCTGGATGATGTTCTGGGGATTCCCTGGCTCATTGGAGGACATTCATTCTTCCAGTTCCCATCCTAGCAACAGTAGGCATATTAATGTCACCCTAGTTCTACCCTAGGGCAGGGGCATCCTGGAGAAATTGGTGACTCATAGCTCTGTTTGGTTCAGTCCCCTGGGACCACCTAACCACTCAACAAGGGCTGCTTCCATGAGGTCTACTTTTCTTTTCATAGTCCTAAAGTCCTCTTGTTTTGCTTCCTGATCTTGATTGACAAAAACCTTTGAGGCTATCTTGAAGAGCTGGCTGGCATTCATTCCAGTGAATCATTCTAGTTTCTGTAATTTCTACTTTATGTCCCCTTGGGCCTGGCCAACAAAAGAAGCATTAATTTTCTGTTGGTGTTCAGTGGCTAAAGAGGGCACAGGTGAAAGGCTTCACATAACCGCTGAGAAATTAGGCTGGGACTCTCATCTGGTTCCTGGAGGGCTGCTGATATTTTGCTTATGTTTATGACCTTCTTTCTTCCTTCTTTCTTGCCTCCTAATAGGGCTTCCTGGTATTGACTCAAACCACTGATAGTCTCCATAACCATTAGGTCCCTATGGGGATTCTCCTTGGAGAAAACTGAGCATGAATATTTGCTTAGGCAGTGAAATTACCAATGGGGGCATGGTCTTCCGACCATTTTTCCAACCATGTTACCAGTGTAATACAGTGTCATGCTTTAGAATAAATAGTGTGTCCAAAGTCGCTGGCAGTTTTTCCAGATGGCTTTATGAGTGTGAATGACAGATTATATTAAATCAATCGGAGACTGAGGTTTTTCTGTGATGTTTCCAGTTTGGGAGGTCTGTGGTTGTGAAGGGTAGTATATGAACGTTTTCCTTGCTCTTTGTATTTGACCCTGCTGCTTAGAATACAGCAGGTTTGAACTGCTCTCAGGGTCATCTATAGGGTGATGGGATTTTGAGGAGAGGCCCTCATGGGACCTCTTGATTGAATGGAAGTTGTGGACTAGTAGACTTGGAGTGGACATCACAGCCACAGAATTTGGGGGAGTCAAAAGACTTGAGGTTCCAGATGCTTCCAGGTCAGCTTTTACAAGTGTAACTGTCCCTCAGGCTTGTTTATCTGATATTCAAGGTTTGAGTGTGGAACTGGGTACTGGTAGCACATAGGGCAGTGGTGTTTCCTCAGGTTCTTTGGCCAATACAGGCTCTTTTGATTTCTCCCTATACTTGGAACTTGCAACCACTCTGGCCTCTAGAACCTACAGACCTGTTCCAGACAGTATTTCAGTCTTGAGTGTTGGCTGAGGACCAAATCCTGCCAACAATTAATATAGGAAAACTAATTACCCTATAAACTTCATTGATTACAGTCTTGTCTGGTGACCCTTCCATGAGCCATCCTACACCAAAGGCAGGCCAGTCTAATTCACAAAGGTTCCTAAGCTTGCTAGGAGTTAACTGGACTCCATAGTTTCGTTAAATCCCTTCTTAAATTTTTTAAGCATATACCACCCACTTGTTCCCAGTACCAGATGTCAAGATAGAAAAGGAGGGTTAGGGGTTTTGAAGGGAAGGTAAGGGGTCCTCGTCCCTGGCAGAACAATATGTGTCCTTTATTGGTAATCTGGACATGGTTGCCTGGCAAAGAACTGTACTACACAGGGTACTCACTTCCTAGTCAGGCTACATCTGACTAGGAAGAGGTAGCCTGGCTATTAATCTAATCTTGTTGTTACAATTAAGGTATGCATACATTCATTGTATGCAATCTTATGTAATCATAGTTGGCCAGATACCATTTTTTTCTGAGATGGGGTATAAAGAGCCACCATTGATCGACACTGTTGGGAGGGTTACTGGTGATCAGAATATAGACATTGTGCTTCTCTTGGACAGAATAAACCCATGAACGGAGTATGCTACTATGCTTGAGAATGGGTCCCAGACAGTGATTGCCACTAATATATCATTGTAATCTTTTTCACACCTCACTTTATTTTGGTAATATTACTGTTCCAGCTACATATTAAAACCCAGTATTTGACCACAAAGTTTTTTTTAAACCAATTGTTTGCGATACATTTGCAAAAATGAGGCTAAGGAAGGCCTCAGACTAGGAGGAGTGAAACTGTAGATTTTGACTTAGACCAGGAGTATAGTCTACGTCCTGTTATTTACCAGCTGTGTAAACTGTGTAAGTTATCAAACTCTTTGAACCTCAGGCTCTGCATCTATGTTTCGATAAGCCCAATTTGTTAGACTGGTAGAGGGAGTATAATGATGGAATGCACTTGGCATACTGACATATATTGGAACACTTCCTTCTGCTGTACTTTATAGCCAATGATTTTACTTCCCTGAGAAGATATCTTCTTCCTATGAAGACGATAGCAGAAGGCTCACCTGATAGCCTGACTAGAAGCCTTCTAGGGCTGATACCAAAAGGCAAAGCATGACACGTTTTGCTCCTTCTATTCAAATATACCTAGTCACTTTTATTCTTCTCAAGTTCTCTGATTAGACTCTTGTCAGAACTCATGGCTCCCTTCCTTTTTAACTTGTGGTATCTGTGCCTCCCTGATAATCCACAAGAAGAAGTGAGGTTGGCCTTTTCTAGCTATACACTTAGTGGACTTACAGGAATGAAGGCTGTGACAGACATATTGGGAACTTATGATGGGTGATTTCATACAGGATATCAATTCATTGTCCCCAAATCTAACTTCCAGGCAGTCTTGGGTGACCATGCAAAGGAAGACCCCTACTTTCTTGTTATCCCTGAGTGAGAACTGATAGGCACCTTTGCTTAACATTTCTGTCTGGGGTCTCTAAAGAATGGCAATTGGGAGGATTTTATATGCCTCTCACTGATATTATACTTCACATTCTTTAGTGTCCTCCATCTGAATCCTGGAAAAACTTAAAATTCTCCCTGACTTGACTTGAAGCCTATCTCCTCATCCTAAGGTCCCCAAATCCCTGACACCCCCTAGGAAGAAGTAACTTCTGGGTTCACAACTGTTATAGCTCCCGCTAGGGAAATAGCAGTGGAGGAATCTTTGTTGCTCCCACAATGGTGGGAGCATGCGTCTCACCTTCACCCCTAGTACAAACTGGAAGTACACGCTCTGCTGATCTGATGTTGCCCACTTTGTCAATGCTGGCTTGGTTTGACTTGGAAGTTAGCATGAGTCACTAGGCCACCATACTGATGTCTCTCAGAGTCCTGGGAATTTCTTGTCTTTGAGACTATTCCTCTTTCAGCAACTGAGAGGCAACAGCTTGAAATATTTGCCTGTGGCAATTGGGAATTTTGAAGGATACTTATCTTCTCCGTTCAATATTCACTTTTTGGTTGGTACTAATGGAATTTGGATATCTATGTCCTAACTATGTCTGACATCATATTATTTTAGCCTTAATGCTTTTATTCCTAAGAAATATTAGGACTCCTTTCTCTTTGGACATGATGATTCTACCCTAAGGAGAATACCCATCCAGTATCTGGGCTTGAACATAGGGCCTTACACTGTGTGTGTGTGTGTGTCTGTCTGTCTGTCTGTGTCTGTGTGTGTGTATGTTTGGGTCCTGGAGCTTGAACTCCATGATTGGGAACTCACTGTCCATGAGATTTTTTTTTTGCTCAAGGATAGTAGTGATGAAGAACAGCTTCACTTCCAGTTGTTTGGTAGTTAATTGGAGATAAGTCTGAAGACCTTCCTGTCTAGGTTCAAATTGTGATCCTCAGATCTCAGCCTTTTGAGTAGCTAGAATTACAGGCCCGAGCCATCAATACTCAGCCATGGCCTTGCACTCTGGATTGGCTTTTCTCTGTCATGGTTGCACTCTACAACTTGAGCCACATTTCACCTGGCTTTTCCTTTGTATTGGAGATGGAGTCTTGAAGACTGTTCTGCCTCATATGACTTTGATCCAAGATCCTTCATGTCTCTGCATTCTAAATAGCTGGATCATAGGCATGAACCACAAGTGCATGGCCTCTTGCTCTTATAACCCTAATAAACCTGAAGAAAATTTGAGGAGATGCATAGACTGACAGTTGTCTCAAACCACCTGTTTCTCAGACTATGTGGGACTGGTCTCTCTGTGACACGCTCCATATTCTGGGGGTGTTAATCTTCCCAGACCAACTACATAAACATGTAATGTTGGCATCTCAAGGATTTATCTTGGTTCTGTCTCTGGCTTTAAATAATTTCAGGGAAATGTCTATTCCTGCACATTCTAGAGTAATTTCTCCTCTTCAAACCTTGTAGAGAATGGATCTCTGTCCTAGAAGTGATGTGAGAGGATGTTGTAACACAGGGCAAGGGCACAACATAAGCTTAGGTTATATAGTACTGTAAATGTAAACAATCATTCTATCACTGAATTCTCTTTCATTGTTTATGCTTTTCAATTACTTTTTGTAATCTTATTGCTCCAGTTTATGCATTCCACTAAAATATTTGTGGCACAAGGTCATTTTTTTAATCGATTAAAACAGATGTTGGAGTGCTGAGGGGAAAAAACCTAAAAGACAAGAGTATAGCCTCAATTTAGGATTAGTGTGGGCTCTAGTTAAAGAGTCCAGTCTCAATCCTACCACATTGCTAGCCATCTGAACTTTGGCACATTACCAAACTCTGTAAGCCTCAAGCTCTCCATTGAGAGGTAAGTTTGACAGAATTTACCTGTAGGATTAGGAAGATATCTAATATATACAAAAGTACCTGTGGTAGTATCGGTCTTGTGTAGATACTACAACCTGACACTTGCTAATATGATTATCTTTACCTGAGATGTTATCATCCATGTCTGTGGGATTGAAAAACTTTATCATCCAGGAGATGTCACAGAACATGCAGAATCCTAAGACAAAAATATACAAAAAAACAGAAAATGTTTTTCCCTAGTTTTTCTGTTTGACAAGGAAAACTATGTCATCTTTTCCCTTTGTCCCCACTTAACCCTGTTTTTTACCTCCTTATGAAAGAGTATTTCACTTTTTCACATTGATAGATTTTTCTATATTCTGTCACTGCAAGAGCAGATGCTAAGTCTCTTTTGACTAAACATCCCCAGTACAAAGCTTGAACACTCCCCAAGGAGGAGATGTTTGGCTAAAATGTAAGCCATGAGTAAGAAATGTAATTTCTATGGTTCATTTTTCATATATTCCTGAATAAAATCAGCATTATCTATGTATATGTCTATCTGTTATATGTTTGACAAGAAAGACTAAGTAGAGTAAGGCAAAAACAAGAGCTAAATGTTTTTCTTTATCTTCTGCTTATTGTGGGTCTTTCATGTTTCCAAGAATCTCCATCTTCCAATGAGGTTAGCTTTCTTTTTATCACCAAAGCTCGTTAATAAATTCAAATCTTTATTTCAAAACAAACGCGCACACACACACACACACAACAAAACACCTAACACTAAGCTTGCCAAACATTAATAAATGTGAACCATTAACATTTACTATATCTACTCTGACTCTCAAGCATTGAACACCAGTTGAAAAATATAAAACAAAAATATTTATCAATGAGTTACTAATTTGTAACATGAACAAAAATTAGCAGGCCTTTCAATTAAAAAAAATGTGAAGACTCTATCTCAGATATCACTAAGAAGAGTTTTTGGACTTGACCTTACGACGTGATTTGGCTTTAGCACTGGTGCCACGGCTGGTTGTCGTTTCACTTTGAACTCTTTCTTCCTCTTCTCTCAAAGCCTCTTCATAATGGACTGGAAAAATAGTGGGATCAGCTTCATTAACTTTGGCTAAAAACTCCATGATTTTCATCTTGTTGGATTTAACATGGGCTCTGGGACCCCACAGGAACTCATAGCGAGGAGGATCACTGTTGGGCACCTGACGGTACTCCAGATATTGCTCTTGCACTAGATCATGCGTGATGAGCTGCCTGGTATCTCCAAAGATGAAGTGATCACAACCATCATAGACTCCTAAGGTATTCAGGAATTCCCAGATCTCCTCTTCTGTGGTGCAGTTGTCATTTAAGAAGATCACACCCAGCAGAGGTGTCAGAAGCCCGGTTCTGGGAAAACCCAAGTTACCGATGAGATTCTCATTGTCGCTGAGGTCCAGCTTGTTTTCTAGGGTATAGGAGTTACCCTTAGGCTTGACTTCCTTCAACTCAAGACCAAAGACCAGATCTATGCGATCAGAAGCTCTCTTGAGGATGTCAGGGAAGTGCTCTTTGAACCTTTTATTGACTATTTTTATCATCTCCCCTTTCAGAATGGGCTCTTTCATCTTATACTTGAGCAGCAGGTATTGCATCACCAGCCCTGACTTCCTCATTAGCAGATCTTTCCATCCTCTATCCCTGGCCACTGCAGCCTTAGAGGTATGCTCACCTTCTGCCCCTCTGCTCCTGCTACCTTTACCAGACTTTTTGGGTAAAATGCCTACAGCAGCCACAGCATTAGGTGGAGCTTGCTGATACTTTTGGGAAAAGCCAGTGGCTGAGGTGCCTGAAGCAGCATCATCAGAGCAAGAGGTGGCCACTTCTTCCTTTGCTGTAGTAGCCTGAGCATCTTCAAGATTCTGAGGAGGCCCATCTCGGGTTTGGCGCCGTTTCTCACGAGAACGGAGTTTACTCTTCTGTCCCCGGGGCATGATGGCTGTGGTCAGGGCCAGAAAAAAAAGTGTGAGTAGCAAGGAAGTTGCCTGGGATAGCTGCAAAGGCAAACTGAGAATCTATGAGGACCTACAGTAAGGAGAGACCTCTTGGCCTTAATGAACTCTTCCCCCAATCCTCCATGCAGGTCTGCATGAAAGCAATGCTCTATCTAGAATCCATGGGGCTTCTATTCGCTTGGTCAGCCTGTCTCCTAAGACCCCCCCTCCCCCGAGAAACTATGAAGCCATTTTGACCTTACCTTGAATTACTAAGGCCACAGCAGGCACTGAGGCCCCTGTCACACTGAGACCTTGTTAGTTCTCTGGATTACCTTATCAACTGGTAGCTTCACCTGAGCTATTCTCAATTGACAGCTTAAGGCTTTCTGTCACTCATGAGAAGGAAAACTTCTGGGAGCTTCAAGCCACTTCCCAGCAGGGGGCAGACAGTGTTTAGAATTCAGTGGACATTAAGTCCTTTCTGTCTTGGGCTCACTGAAGATCTTTAGGCCTTCTTCAGCACCTTATATTGGCTTCATGTCAGGTTTAGCACCACCCCTTTGACTCACTGTTGCTATATTTTCAAAATAAGGCTTTTTCCCTTAGGGCTAAAATAAAGGTCTTTATTCTTTCTTTTTTTCCCCTTTGGTTTATTCCCTATTGTCACTGTTTTTATTTCTGTACCCTTTGTCTTGTATACAAGTTTAGATGATTTGGGGAAGGGAAGGAGAATCACAGAAATGGTAGGACAAAGGGTGAACCAAGCAACAGGGATACTCACTAGACACTATTTTGGAAATGAACTTTACAGCACGGGGTGGGGGAGAGGTAAAGTGGGAGAAAATGAGGGAAGGAGTAACACTGTTCAAAAAGAAATGTACTCATTATCTGACTTATGTAACTGTAACCCCTTTGTACATAACCTTTACAATAAAATTTAAATTAAAAAGGGGGTAAGGATTGTAACAATGAGATGCACAAGATATTATCTTGAAAATGAACTTTATAACTTCGGGGGGGGGGAAGGAGGAATTGGAGAAATGTGGAGGGAAGGGATGGTGGGGGAAAAACAAAGGAGGGGGTAACAATGCTTCATAGGAAATGTACTCATTACCTTACTCATATAACTGGAACCCCTCTTACAGTACCTTTACAATAAAAATTTTTTTAAAGAAAACAAAAGAAAAATTTTAAAATGCTGTAACAAAAAAAAGAGGTAAGGGAGATATTCAAATTGACAGTCCTTTCTTAAGCTTTTTGGGGCTCAAAATGCCTGGAAACAGTGACTGGTAATCAATCATGTCCAAATATCACAGTGGGAGTGGGGAGCTAAGTGGTTCCTTTATTCTTGAACGGGTCCCCTCATCATCCCTCAGCGTCACATAGTTGACATCTCTTAGGAACCAGATCCTTTTGTTTAACTGGGCAAATTTTAATAGGCCAAGCCTTTCCCTTCTGAGACAACCTGCTAAGGAAATGAGAGTCCATCCCAGCTTGTCACCTCTGTCATGAGTTTCCTAATGCTAACAGCAGATGTGTACCTCCGATACAAGGTTTAATGTCTTTAGACCCTGGAGGTTAAGTCAAGTCCCATCCCCTCCCCTCTCCTTCCCTCCTGTCCCCTCTTCATAGTACTAGGAATGAATGAATGACAGGCCTGTGCTTTCTAGGCAAACTTTCTATCACTGAGTCACATCCTTAACATACTCTTTTTATTTAAGTACTGGAGATCTAACCCAGGGCTTGGCTTGTCATTGAGCCACATGCCCAGCCTTTGGTGTGTGTGGTGTATGGTGATTGAACCAGGGCCTCCTCCATGTTGGCTAGCATTCCACCACACATATCTAGACTCCTTTTATGTGGAGGTATGCTAGGAAAGCACTCTACCACTAAACCATATCCACAATACATTTTTTCCAATTGTTAAAAAAAATCCAAGGGCACATTCATGCTAGACCAGACCTCTACTACTGCCATGAAGATGAATCCTTAGCCTTATATTTCAATCAATCAATTTAATTTGCTGTATGAGGATGGAGCATATGTTAGAAAAGTCTGAACCATATCAGTTGCCTTTCTTTGTTGGGTGGGGGGAGATTCTGTAGTTTGTACTAGGGCCTTGGGTATGGTAGGCATGAGCTCCAGATCCAAAGGCTCCAAAAGATTGCTAGTTTTGCTGGACTGAGTATTGAAAACATGACCTGGTATGTGCTAGGAAAGATTCAAACACTAAACCACATGTCTAGCACCTCCAAGTTATGTTTGTTTGTTTGTAGCTGAGAGTAGAGCCTGGGACCTGTTATGAGACAGGCAAGTGTCTTACCACTGAGCCATATCTTTGGCCCCTTTTCATTTGTGGTACTGGGGATTGGACCTAGGGCCTGGTACATGCTTGTAAGCACTCTACACCAATGAGGGACATTCCCAGAATCTTTTATTTGTCGAGATGGAGATTAAACTGAAACCTGGCAGATAGTGGACAAAGGCTCTGCTCTTTTAGCCTTACCCCAGACCTTTTTATGAAGTGGTGAAGCTTGAACCAAGGGCTTGGCACATCCTGGGTAAGTGCGCTATGATGGGGCTACACTCCTGGTTCTTTCCTGAGGGACTGGAAGTAGAAGGTGCTGGAGAATAAATGTAGGGCCTGGTTTAAGCTATGCAAGCACTCTATTACTGAGCTGTTCCCCAAACGATTTTTGGTGGCAAGTATACTGAAGAATGTACTCAAGAATTGAAGTCAGGAGCTGGTGGTTCACACTTGTAATCGTAGCTACTCAAGAGGCTAAGGATAACAGTTTAAAGCCAACCCAGGCAAGAAAGGCTGTGAGACCTTTATCTCCAATTAACCACCGGAAAACCGGTAGTGAAGCTGTGGTTCAAAGTGGTAAAGTACTAGCCTTGAGCAAAAAGAGCTCAGGAACAGTGCTCAGCCATGAGTTCAAGCCCCATGACTGACAAAAAGAAAGCAGAAATAATCATAGCATATGCTAGGCAAGTGTTCTACCACTGAGCAGCATATGTAGCACTTTACGTGTGAGATGGATGCTAGAGATTGGATCCAAGGCTAGCAAACTAGATAAGACCACAACAACTGAGCCATATTCCCAGTACTTTTTAATTTTGCAGTGGTGGGGATTGAACCCAGAGCATGGAACATACTAAAAGTAGGAGCTGTACTATTGGGCAATACTCCCAACCTTTGTTTTTTTGGGTGGGGAGATACTAGAGTGTGAACCATGCCCAAAGACATCATTATTATTAGTGTGGTACTGTTGGTGTATTGCTGTGATGGAGACCTGGTACACGTAAAGCAAACACTGAGTTAAATTCCCTCCTCCCTTTTCTTAGATGTTAAGGAAACAAAACAAGTCATGGCACATGTTAGGCAAACCTCTACAACTGAACCACATTCCCAGCCTTTATGTAGTGGTTATGATTGGACCTTGCATCCAGTGCATGCTAGACCAGCACTTAACCTTGAGTTAAATCCACAGCCCACACTTTTCCTTTAGGTGCTAGAGATTGAACCTACAACCTAGCAAGCATACTAGTAATTTACATCCATGCCTTGTCTATTGGGCTGTGAGATGCTTGAAACTAGATCTATGCCCTAGGGCTTGGTAGGCAAGGCTAACACACTCCCAGGTTGTTTTTCTTTTTCCAGTGATGAATATTGAAACAGGGCTTGTAGATGCTGGCATGTACTCAATCACTGAGACTTACCCACAGTATCTCCTTCCTCAACAAAATGAACCAGAATTCTGTTCACTGGTATATTAAGCACTACAAAAGGCACTGGTTAAATGGTAGAGCCCTGGTCTAGCATGTGCCAGGTTTACGTTTAATCCCTAGCACCACAGGCACGCACACACACACACACACACACACACACACAAAATACACACATAAAAACAATGCTATGAATGTTGCTTAGTGATAAGATACTTGCCCAGAATACTAAGGCCCTGGATCAAATCCAGGATCTTCAGAGAAACAAGAAGGTTTCTGGGAATGAGAATCAACAGAAGAAACATATTTCTATCACAGTATCCTTCAATCACATAAAAGTGTTACAGATGTGGGTATTTTCTTGTATGTGTGTGTGTGTGAGAGGAGGGGAGGGAGAGAGGGAGGGAAGGAGGGAGGGAGGGAGGGGAAGGAGGAAGAGGGAGAAAAAGGAGAGAGAGGGAAAGAGATGGGAGGGAGAGAGAGAGGGTGTGTGTGTCTTGGGACTTTAACTCAGAGCGTAAGCACTGTCTCTGAGCTTTTTTGCTCAAGTACTCTACTACTTGAGTGAGGCATAGCTCCACTTCCAAATTTTTGGTAGTTAATAGGAGATAAAGAGTCTCATAGACTTTCCTGCCTGGGCTGGCTTCGAAATGGGATCCTCAGATCTCACTCCTCACTTCGGATTACAAGTGTGAGCCATCAGCACCTGGCTATGAGTCCCTATTTTCCATCCACACCATTGTGACAATGGGAGGTGATGGCTTTTATTTACAAGTATAGTTGTGGAGGTGGGAGGGAAGGGATGGTAGTAGAAAAACAAAGGAGACAACAATGCTTGATAAGAAAGATACTCATTACCTTGCACATGTAACTGCAACCCCTCCTCTGTACAATATTCTCACAATTAAAAACTTAATTTTTTAAAAAATAAAAATACCACATATTTAAGAGTAAAGCTCCTACCTCACAAGTGCCAGCTCCTGGGTTCAATCTCCACCACTAAAAAATAAAAATAAATAAATAAACAAAAATAGATTCATACATACATATATACATAAGTCAGGGGTATATGTTTCAACATCAGGGATCTGTAATATTACCAGGCCTTTTGGATAATCTCTGGCACTCAACTGGTTGGTTTATGTCACAGTAGCAGGACACTTGCCTGTCATATGCTAATGCCTGTGTTCAATCCTATTCCCACACAAAAAGCACATAAGAGCTCATTGGTACAATGCTGAAGTGTCATGTGACAAGCCCTAATTTCAATCCCTAGTTCCCTAGATTTGACTCAGTGCTAAGAATATTTGATTAAGAGAACCTACTAGGGTCTCTTATTAGTGCCCAGAATAGAAAAAATTCAAATATTCCTATCTCTAAATACCTGGAAAGGGGAACTGGGGAAGAAAAGAAAAACTGTGGAAGCTACTAAGGGACTGAGTATTAACCTATCATGTATTAGGCTATTTTCATTCCTCATAATTATCAAATATGTTATGTATGGACCCCTTTCATATCATTCATTGTGCCATAACCAACTCTATAGCAGTTCCCAACCTAAAAACCAAGAGCTTTCTAAGGTTTTCCGCTACTAGAGCTCCTGCCCCCATGTACCAGACTCTGGATTCCATCTCCAACACAATGTAACAAAAATAATTCTGAGGCCTGTCTGAAGTTATAGAGCCCTTGCCTAGCCTTTGCCAATCACATCTCATACTGAAAAATAAATACATACATAAACACAATAAGTTTTAGAAAAGTTTCTCCATGTCAAGGAGCCTGGCTGGCATGCAGCAGGCACTTGTTCCACTTTCTGGCTAAAGAAAAAGAAGTGCTGAGTAACATAACTCAGTCAGAGAACTCTTTCTTACTATTTTCCACTCTGGGTTAAAATCCCATCACTACAAAAAAAGGGGGGGAAAGGGGCTGATGGAATAATTGGCACACTGGTGAAGTACTTACTTGCATATCATATCCCAGGTACCGTTTTAAAATCCCATTTAAAACCTGGAAGTTTGACTCAGTGCTATACCATTACCTATGTAGGTTATGGGTTCATTCTCTAGCAACTAAAGAAATAGTGAGAATCTCTTTTTTTTGTCAGTCATGGGGCTTGAACTTTGGGCCTGGGCATTGTCCCTGGGCTATTCAGCTCAAGGCTAATGCTCTACTACTTGAGTCACAGAGCTACTTCCGGTGTTCTGGTGGTTACTTGGAGATAAGAGTCTAAGGGACTTTCCTGCCAGGGCTGGCTTTGAACCATGATCCTGAGATCTCAGCCTCCTGAGTACCTAGGATTACTGGTGTGAGCCACCAGTGCCTGGAGAGAATATCTTTAGAAAAAAAGGAGTTTGGGATATATTATGCTCTTATCTAGTGTTCAGCAAGCCCTAAATTAAAAGATGAAGACACCATTTTCAATCTTTATTAAGAACGGGCAGGAGCCAGGTTCTGGTGTCCCCTGCCCCATTTTTTGTACTGTTAAACTCAGAGAAATTGCATTTGAGAAAAGCATTGTACCACTGAGCCATGTGTCTAGTTTTGTGTTTTTACTGATGCTGGCGGTCAAACTCAATCCTGGATCATGGTATTGAAGTACTACCACTTGAGCCACTCCATTTAGGCTTTCTGGGCACACCTGTGCAAGCATGAGTGCATGCGTGTGTATGTGGGGTTGGAGATTTAACCCAGGGCCTGCAACATGCTAGACCAGCACTGCAGCAACTCGGGCTTTTTTGTTAAATGGAGATAAGATTGTCATAGACATCCCTGCCTGGTCTGCCTTTGAACTTCCACACTTAGATCTCAGCCTTCTGAGTAACTAGAATTACAGTTTTGAGCCACTGGCATCTGGCTGTGCTGGTGGATTTTGAACACAGTACTTTGCCTACTGCTATGCAAGAGTATGCCTCCTCCCCCAGTAGATATTTTGAGGTACTGAGGATTGAATCCATGGTCTGGTGTATAATAGATAAACATTCACCACTCAGATATATTGCCAAGGTATTATTATTATTATTAATTACTATGCTAGAGGAGGGTAAAACTGGGAAATTGGGAAGGGGTGACATTGTCCAAAAAGAAATATACTCACTACCTGACTTAGGTAACTGTAACCCCTCTGTATAAACACTTTATAATACATTTTTATTTTAAAAATTTTATTGTCAAGGTGATATACAGAGGGGTTACAGTTACCTAAGTCGGGTAGTAAGTACATTTCTTGTCAAACTTGTTACCCCTCCCTCATTTTTCAATATGTTTTTTAAATTTAATTTTATTGTCAAGGTGAGGTACAAAGGGTTACAGTTACATATGTAAGGTAGTGAGTCTATTTCTTGTCAAACAATCTTAACTCCCCTCATTTTCTCCTATTTTCTCTCCCCTGCAAAGCCCCTCCCCTCAATGCCCCCCCCCAAGTTGTAAAGTTCCTTTCCAACATACTGTCTTGTATTACTGTTGCATTGGTTTACCCTTTGTCCTTTGTTTCACCATTTTGCTGTTCCTGTTCCTTTCCCTAATTCAGATAATGAAACCCTGGGTTTGATTCTTCAGTACCACATAAACAGAAAAAGCCGGAAGTGGCGCTGTGGTTCAGGTGGTAGAGCACTAGCCATGAGCACGGAGAGGTTCAGGAACAGAGCTCAGGCCCCAAGTTCAAGCTTCAAGACCATCATAAAAAAAACAATTTTTAAAAAATAAAAAAATTGTGGTAGGGATTCAATTTATGGCCTTTTGTGAACTAGGCATATGATGTTGTAACTGCACTATATCCCCTGCCTTTTTGGATTTTTTTTTGTGTCCTTACAATTGGATCTAGCATTTTTTGCATGTGAGAAAAGAACCCAGCACCAATCCACATCCCCAGCCCAGTTTATTTTATTTTATTTATTTTTTTGGTGAGTCCTGGGGCTTGAACTCTGGGTCCTGTCCCTCAGCTTTTTTTGGGGGGGGGTCCAGTCGTGGGGCCTGAACTCTGGGCCTGGGAGCTGTCCCTCAGCTCTTTAGCTCAAGGCGAGTACTCTACCACTTGAGCCACAGTGCCACTTCCGGCTTTTTTCTTTTTGCTTATGTGGTGCTGAGGAATCGAACCCAGGGCCTCATGCATGCAAGGCAAGCGCTCTACCACTGAGCCACCTTCCCAGCCCCGAGCTCTTTAGCTCAAAGTGAGCACTCTACCACTTGAGCCACAGCGCCAATTCCAGTTTTCTAGTAGTTTATTGGAGATAAGAGTCTCACAGACTTTCCTGCCCGGGCTGGGTTTGAACTGTGATCAGCCTCCTGAGTAGCTAGGATTATAGGCGTGAGCCACCGGCGCCTGGCTGTTTTTTTTTCTGTCTGCAATCAAATCTAAACCTGAGTCATTCTAGCTAAGTGCTTTACCTAACACTTAAGCTATGCATGCCTTCTTGCCATTTCTTTTTCTTGTTCTTTTACTGTTTTTTTCTCTTTCTTTGTGCTAGGGATTGAACCCAGGGCCAGGCATGCAATAGCATTCTCAGCCACCTATTTTTTTGTACTAGTAGGCACTGTACTTAGGTCCTGACATTTGCTACAATGATTCCTTTTCTCTTACCAACTCTCCTAGCACCTCCCCCTCCCTTCCTCCCTCCTCCTCCCCTCCACCCCCTTCCCCTCCCCCT
>NW_012267310.1:8643495-8670137 GCF_000151885.1 Dipodomys ordii | reverse complement strand
CCCCCATGTCCCCCATTCCCCTACCCCCCCTCCCGCACTCAGATGGAATGCAAAAAAAATTCCCCAAGGCCCGAAAATTCAGGAACAGAACTTACCACTGAACTGCACCCATATTTCTTTTTGTTTTGTTATTTACTTATTTAGTAGTGCAAAGGACTGAATGTGGTTCCTCAAATATGTTTGCAAACCGGTATATCAGGAAGAAATAGCCCCCGCCATGTTTTTTTTCAAGGATTTTGTTTTTTAAAATCAGATCTTGCTATGTAGCTCAGCAAAACAGAATTGTGAGTATCCTATCTTCTGTAGTAACTGGATTTAAAATCTGCGCCACCATGCCCAGCTTCAAAAGCATGGTCTCCGCCATTTTAAAAATGAGTTCAGGCCAACTCCCCACCCCCTTGCCACGAAGAATTTCTCCCGGGAGATGGAACCAAGTGGAGGCGCTTTTCCTTACCAGAGGCAATGGGGAATGATCTCCAGAAAACATATTAAGGATCCTACCTTAACTCAAGCGAACTTCTAGGATTCAGAATTATTTCCTTGACCAGACCTTGTGCCGATCGCTCCCTTCCCCTCCAGCCTTCTTGGAGGAAGTGAAGGGGAACTACATCCGGCGGCAAAAGGCTGTTTGGGGTCTCTAAGGCTGGCAGCAGGGGCGAAGTCTTAAAGCCCCCCCCTCCAATGTTTTGTTGTCTGGTGGTTGCTAACTAGCAGAGCCTTAGATTTCTTCCAGTTCCAACAGGAGTTACATAGTATCCAAACCTGCACCTGCACCTGGCTCAGGCCTTTCAGAAGACATGTACACATTCCGCAAGTAGTACTCTTAGCTTAACTTTGCAGGCCTGAGAACAAGGCAGAGAACTCCATGATCTAGGAACAGATCCTACTACTTCAAATAGAGGAGAGAGGTCCTGCGGGTCCGGAATTCCTCCCTTTACTAAGCCAAGACATCCTGACTCAAACATACACAGCCCGCACTTTCTTCAATCCCTAAACTCGAAGTCCAGTTATGCTACAAAGTAATCACAGGCTTGGCAAGTCTTCAGGCTTCTGGTGCCTCCCTCTTCAGAAAAATGGTCATTTGATTAGCACTGTTCGTTTTCATCTGAACTCCAGTTTGTCCAAGACTCCTCATGCTGAAGAACCAAGGTCACTGTTAGATAAAGCCTTCCCCTCCCGGAGACTCTCCAGGAGGAAATGAGGAATTGTTCAGCCTCATAACTCTGCTTACGGTGCCTCAGACTTAAGAACAGAATCTGTAGGCATGAAACCCTCTCTATTATGACTTTACCTATCCCTTATTTCTTTTTTTAACTATATATTTTTATTGTAAAGATACTTGTACAGAAGGGTTACAGTTACATGAGCAAGGTAATGAGTCCATTTCCTATCGAGCATTGTTAAGTCCTCCTTTATATTTCCCCTACCATCCCTTTCCTCTCCACTTCCCCAACTCCTCCCTCGCCTCCCCCTCCCCCCTCAAAGTTGTAAAGTTCGCTTTCAACATACTGTCTTGTACATCTCATTGTTACAATGGGTCATCCTGTATCCTTATTTCAGCATTTTGTTATTTCCCTTCCCCTCCCCAAATTAGAAAAACGTATATACAAGATGCAGGACACCAGAATAAAATACAGTGACAACAGGGGTTATACCATAGGGGAAGAACATCAAAAGAAACAAAAAAAATCACACAGTACATTATAAGTACATTAAGAAGAACAGCAACTTGGGACACAAGAGGTTTTTTTTCTTTGTTGCTATCCCTTATTTCTGAAAAGAGCCTCTCCTTGTTCCAGAGCTGGCCTAAGATTCCATCTTCATATAAGATGTTCATATAAGATTCTTGGATTCCTGAGATCTCCCAGGGTAACATGAGGTTGAGTCATTTAGGCTAGGGATGTCTGGGTTCTGGGGGAGAACTGACAACAGAGTCAGAATTATGTGCAACACACAATTTCCCCCTACCCCCAAAATACTGAGATTTGAACTGAGGGCCTCTGGCTTGCTCAGCATGGTTGCTCCTCAGCTAAGCTACCACATAACCCATACCTCCAGTAGGTCTCTGTGCTGCTTATTTTCAAGAGGGAGTTTCATGGACTTCTCTGCCTGGGTTGGCTTTGAAGTTTGATCCTCTGTATCTCAGCCTCCTAAGTAGCTAGGATTATAGACATGAGTCTAGCCAAGACAGTACTATTCTTGTTCCCTAAATAGTCCCCATTCAGAGTCTCCTCTGCTCAAGTAAGATTATCTCCCTTAAGCCAGAGCATTTACTTGTTACAAGGGAAGGATGTCTTGTGTGGTTTCCACTGTTTTAGGCATTCTAGGGCTGAAAGCTGGCTGTTTATTATAGGGTGGAGTCTCATCACTAGTCAGGGAGTTTTCTTTTCTCTTTTTTTGTGCATTGGTACTGAAGAATGAACTCAGACTCATATTCTCAATTGGATTTTTGCTCAATGCTGGTACTATGCCACCTGAGCCACAACTCTACTTCCAGCTTTTTACTGGTTAATTGGAGATAACAGTCTCAGTGACAGTTCTGCCTGGATGACATTGAACCAGGATCTTCCAATCTCAGCCTTTTGAATACCTAGGATTACAAGTGTGAGCTGCCAGCATCTAGCTTCAATTTTTCTCTTGTGTCTCAGATTAAAGGCTTCTTGGAAAAGAAGCAAACTCTTGAAAAGTTATCTCTTCCTCAAATTTTCAGGTCCCTGTCCCAGGCTTGATGTGAGATGGGGCTGCTGCTGTGCAAAGTAAGAAGCCCAGAACAGGTGGTGCTGAGCTGTCAGGGAAAATTGATGCTGATATATTCTTTCCATTATCTAGTGTTAGTATGACTATCTTTTATTACTTGTCTTTTAATTGATTCACCTCCTTCGTAGAAAGGAACTGTCCAAGGTGGTTGTGTGAGCTTTAAATCTGGATTCTTTTTTATTGTACATGGGCTTGGTCATATTATCTATGGAGTTATTTATTTGCTTATTTATTTGTAACACTTACTTATTGTAGCATTTTTCATTGTGTTGGCTAAGCGGCCTAATCCAATCCTTTTCGTGCTTATGTTGCCCTAGGAGTGAGGTGATGCTGGCTTTTTATTAATATTGTTAATGATATCATGTTGTATGCTAAGAATAGATGGAAAGGATGTTAAGATACACAAGGCCTGCCTCAGACAGAAGACAGTGTGAGCTGTAGAAAAATTCAGACTAGGAGCCTACTCCTACTCACTGTTAAGAACTACCCTTTGAACCTAAGCATATTATCGAACTTGAAGACAAAGAAATTGCAACTAAGCAAAATCAGTTTCTTTCTTTCTGTCGTTTTCTTTCTTTCTTTCTTTCTTTCTTCCTTCTTTCCTTCCTTTCTTTCACTTTCTTTTCTTTCTTTCTTTCTTTCTTTCTTTCTTTCTTTCTTCCTTCCTTCCTTCCTTCCTTCCTTTCTTTCACTTTCTTTTCTTTCTTTCCTTCTTTCTTTCTCCTTCCTTCCTTCCTTCCTTCCTTTCTCTCTTTCTTTCCTTCCTTCTTTCTGGCTTTCTTGCTTTCTCTGTCACTCTCTTTTCTCCCTTCTCTTCCTTTTTTTTTGTTTTATTGGTCCTGGGGTTTGAGCACTGCACCTGATTACTGTCCCTGAGCCTCTTTGTGCTCAAGGATATCGCTCTACTGCTTGAGCCACAGGACCAGTTCCAGCCTTTTCTGAGTGGTGTATTGGAGAAAAGAGTCTCACAGACTTTCCTGCCCAGGCTGACATTGAACCCTCAGATCTCAGCCTTCTGAGTAGCTAGAATTACTGGCATGAGCCCCTGGTACCTTGCCAAAACTTTTATTAAGCAAGAAAAATTGTGCAATATGTCTCCATTAAAAGATGTAGTTTATAGTGTGTTTATTTATGGATCTCTAGTTCAATGAGTCTATCTGTTAAAGTTTTTTTTGTTTTTTTAGTATTGTGGCTTGTACTTGGTGTCTCATGATTGCTCAAAAAGTGCTCTACCATTTTTCTTATACCTAATCACTTTTTCATTAGCTGCTTTGTTAGTCATCTCATGAACATAGCTTGATGGGCCAACTACCACATCTAGCTTTATTTGTTTAGATGGGGTCTTGCTAACTTTTTTCCTTGACTGGCTTTGAACTACAGGTCTCCAGATCCCTGCTTCTGGAGTAGATAAAATTATATGATTGAGCCACCATGCCCTCCTAAAACTACTAGAATATTTTTTTTGGTGCAGGGACTTATATACTCCATAATGGAATTCAAATGTAGGATCCTTCTCCCTGAACATAAGAGCTAGCATTACAGGAATGAGCCACCATTTTTAGTGTGCAATGGTTTGGACTGTGCTAGCATAGGATGCTAGGATTGGAGCATAAAACACATTTCATTGTTGTTTCAGGTAGAAATTTTCTCAATTTTACCCCATAATCCAAAAATTATGAACAAAATTTCACTCAGGCTTAGTCTTTCACCTCTAATACATGCTGTCTTACTGTTACATTCTTAGCTTGACCACTATGAAGCCTCATTTAAATTATACCCACCCCCACACTGAGCAACGTAAGTTTCACAAAGCACAGTCCTTCCCTGTCTCAACACATTTATATCTAACATTGTCAAAGAGAACGTCTACCTTTTTTACCCTCCCCTTTTCTACATTGGCCTTTAGATATGAGAAATAATGTCATTATTTTACATGCTAGCTGTTCTTTACTACTTAATTGTAGTCATAGATTGGTATTTGGCCTCCACCCCCAACACTAGCATGTTAAAAAGCAGTTATGAGTTACTAGTTACTTAACTAGTTTTGCTTTTGACCAACCAACGTATTTTTGTCCCTTCCTTGATTTAATAGCAGCATTAATTTTAAACAGCTATTAATTCTAAAATTTTATGTAGTGGCAGTGTGTTTATTCTTAAATCAATGTGTACAGGAAGAACACAGGCAACAAAAATAGCAGATATTAAAATAATTTCAAGAAAGGAGCAGATGTTTGACTAATATTTAGAAAACACAAGAACCAGTGAAGAGGAGATCTAAGTTATTACAATTTAGTTTATCCTGTGTTCTTGAATAATCTGAACAAGTGTAGGTATATATTTTAATTTTACAAAAATGAACAAAAATGAATGCTATAAATGAATGCACCTCTAGCCAGGTGCCAATGGCTCATGCCTGTAATCTTAACTACTCAGGAGGCTGAGATCTGAGGATCATGGTCCAAAGCCTGCATAGTTAGGAAAGTCCATGAGACTTTTTTTTTTTTTTGGCCTGTCCTGGGACCTGAACTCTGGGCCTGGGCACTGTCCCTCAGCTCTTCAGCTCAAGGAATAGCACTCTACCACTTGAGCCATAGCACCACTTCTGGCTTTTTTATTTTTGCTTATGTGGTACTGAGGAATCAAACCCAAGGCCTCAGGCATGCAAGGCAAGCGCTCTACCACTGAGCCACCTTCCCAGCCTTCCATGAGACTCTTATATGTAACTAACTACCAAAAAGCTAGAAGTAGAACTGTGGCTCAGCGATAAAGCACTAGCCTTGAACAGAAAAGCTAAGGAACAGTGCCCAAGACCCTGAGTTGATGATCCAAGACTTGCACCAAAAAAACCAACCAACCAACTAACCAACAAAACAAAAACCCAAGAATTGACCTCCGCATAATTTGTTTTTCTCTACTTCATAATTACAACCACAGCTATTTGAATGTGTCATTCTTTCAACCTTCCAAGACAGTATTATCTTGATGCTATGCAATCTTTTGGGGATCACAGAGGAAAATATAAAGATTTTCCATTTGTATTTATTAAATGCCTAAATTCTTTTTTTTAAACCTGTTAAACAGCAATGAGTCTGAGGTCAAATAAGTCTTCCATTGAAAGGGAAAAACAATTTGAAAGTACCCAAACACAGTGGAAACACAAAGAAGATACACATTTTGTAGCCTCTATTCCACCTTAATCCTTTATAACTTAACCACTGACACACACTTGAAATACATAGTGAAAATGGAGCAGCTACTGGGTGTGGCTCTGGAACACACCTTGACTTGGACAGTAGTGCCAGGTAGGTGTGTAAATTTGGCTCAAACTCTTCCTTCCTCATCTCTCATAGCCTTTTTATACCAGGATGGCAAAGCCCAGTGATTATATCAATAACCTTGTAAAACAATGTCCAAGTCTTCTCTCTGACTGTTTTCAGCATGGGCTTTTTGACTATACAGTTATTGACAACATGGAAGATTACTAGTAGGCATCTGCTGTTAATCCAGATACCTTTCCCAGCCTTAATCTTTGGTGATGAACTTCCTGGGATTCTCCCTCCAGAACATAAATCCATTATACTAAGCTCTTAAAAGATTATCATCTCAGTTGTCCAATTGTTCTTTATAAATATCATACTTAGGAGAATCATCAGGAGGATAGTCTTGGCTATGCACTCCAGCTTTTTTTGAGACAGAACCTTGCTGTGTAGCCTAGACTGTCTTTAAACTTGATATATTTCAGCTTTAGTTTCCAGTGTGCTTGGATTAGGGGTATATGTGTACATTCCCCTACTTGAAAATACACTATCTTTTCAGTGCTAGAGATTGAACGTATGCCCTCATACATACTAGACAAGAAGCCTACTACTGAGGTATGCCTTTAGTCCAGGAGTGCCTTTTTAATAAGTCATTCTGTCTTCATGGGGAGGCCCAGTTTTCTAACATGGGCAATAGAGCTATCTACTACTTTTTACCTCAAATTCAAAGACAAGCTTCATATGCTCAGAGGCTCTCTTGAGGAACCCAGAAAGTGTTCCTTGTACTTTTTTTTTTTAAAAAAAAGAAACATTATTCAGCATGTCTGCATTTGTGGTCTCTTTCATTTGATGTCTGAGAACAATGAAATTCACTAACAAAGTCATTTTCTTGTCCAGAAAGTATCCAGAAAATTTCTGTGTTTGACATAGCCTGCAAGGTTCTTTGACATCTTTTCCTGAGCTCTGTGTCTTTCATCTTTAAAGCTCTGTGAGGCACCTGCAGACGTTTCTCACAGGATCTGCTCATGAGCCTGAAGGCATTGCTCACACGCATAGGGATGATATTTCTGATACATGGGCATGATATTTCTTTGGGGGGGATTGTGGACAAAAGAGGTTATAATAGACATATCAGTGGAGAACCACATGTTAGTAAAAGAAGGGGTATGTGTATTGCTTTAGCTGGTACACTCAACTTAGTTGACTAACAAAGGTTACCTCTGCCACATGTTCCCTAAGAATCTCACACATCTTGCTTTGTTCCATAAATGCTTGAGGGGGGAAGTGAGAACGTAGCGGCATTATGATGCATCTACTCATCTAGAGACTTTGGGGTTTCACAGTAGGGCAAGTAGATGTGGCTTCTGTGATATTTTCTCATTATGGGATTGGATGATCCCTTCAGTCTTATTTAAGGTGCTCACTGAGATACTAGACAGATCTTGGGACAACTCTCTACTGGTCTTTTGTTAGCAGCACTCTCTCCTAAGTCAAGGCCATCAGTTCTCTGAGACCCATAGAAGGAAGTAAAAGGACATCATATATGGCTACTACTGTCAAGTTCCCCTAGGCTTCACCACTAAGGTATGACCCTGTGGGGCATCATTTATTCTTGGATGTGTGTTACCTACACTTGGCATTCTGAGTCTTTATGTTTATCCCTGGAAGAAGCTGAAATTTCTTCCTCTACTAAACTGGGATGTTTCAGATGAAGGACCTTACTTCATTGAATCTCCCTAGGGGGAAGATAGACAAAGAAATATAGGAGCTGTTTTTTTTTTTGTTTTTGTTTTTTTGGGTCCGGTCGTGGGGCCTGAACTCTGGGCCTAGGCGCTGTCCCTCAGCTCTTCAGCTCAAGGCTAGCGCTCTACCACTTGAGCCACAGTGCCACTTCCGGCTTTTTTCTTTTTGCTTATGTGGTGCTGAGGAATGGAACCCAGGGCCTCAGGCATGCAAGGCAAGCGCTCTACCACTGAGCCACCTTCCCAGCCCCAGGAGCTGTTTTCTATATATAGGATACCTGGCTACCTATTTGAGAAGAAAGCCCTAGGCCTCAGTTTGAAACTCCAAAGTCCCCCAGCAAGGCAGAGGAGGACAGTGAATTCATAGGGAAAAATTATACCAAGAAACAACAATACTTAGAGAAAAGCAGGTTTGAGGACCTGTAAGGGGATATGGGAGGGAATGACAGCTGAATATCTTCCTGGGATAATGTTACAAGAAATCAAATATATTTCCCAATCAGTGTTATGATGGTGTTTATATCAACATTTCAGAAAATGAGACCTGTGGAATAATATTTGCCTCTATGCATATACAAATGTGTGTGTGCGTGCACACACATACACACCACATAAAGTCAAACCATTTTAGAGTAAGGTGACTTAAACAAAGTAGAATACATTTGACTTTCTGGTTTTGATTTCTGCAGAACCTTCATTGCACACTGCATCATTTTTTTTTCTCAAGACTTCATCACAAATTAGTTTGTGGATGTCTCTGACAGATTCTCAGTTTCTGTTTTTCTGAATATTTCTCAGTGAAAATACAGTGATCCTAGAGGGAAGAAGAACATAGGCCAAGTATACTTTCAAAACAAAATGTCTATTTACTGCCCATAAAGATAATATCTAAAGTGCAAAGAAAGACAGTTTAATGAGCAACTTGAAATATTAGTTCTTCCGTTGGTTTTCTAAAAATTCAACTTAGAAAGTCAACAGGGCTTAACCACATTCACAACTCATTTGAGATATCTGATCATTGAGACACACCATCAAAAGGTCACATTAAATATATATTACCCTAGATTTTTCACGGAGAGATGCTAGACTAACTCTATTGAAATGAAAGTAGAGTCATATTTTCTCAGCTCCCAAGTATCTACACAGATCAGCTAGACAACCTAACAAAAAATATACATTCAGAACAAATGTTCAACCTTAGTAGAGAAAGAGAACACTTGGAAACCACAGGGAGAAAATTATATCTTACGAATTAGTTTTTACATAGAGAGTAGTAAGGGAATGTGTTAATGTGGCACTTGCATACATGTGCCTGCCGTTTTTCCAAGTGATGCAAAATACTGATTCTTCTTTTCTAATATCTTCTTTAAACTACATTTTATTGTCTTTAAGTAGTTGTACAAAGGGAGTTACTCTTCAATAAATCAGTTTATGAATACAATGAATCTTGATGTATGGCACCTCTCATCATTCTACCTTATCCTTCCCAACCCAATTCTTCCCCTCAATTTTCTTAACTTCATAGGCTATACAATGAATATTAGGACTGCAAGACTGCTTCTTTATGGGCTCCTGTGAATGTTGGGACTGAGGTGATTGATTTTCTTTCTTTTATTCTAATAATGACTAGTTTGAATGTGGAGTAGTGTATGTTCCTGCATAAGCCACAAACATAGGAGAGTATCCTAGAAAAAGCAACTGCAAAGAATGGAGAGAGAAACTTTGAATAATGGTTCAGAGATGCCTGTACAAGTCAAGAGGGATATAGGGTAAAACACATTCACTTTCCCATTTACAGCTGTAATAAATGTACAAATTAAAACAATGTGATCCAAAGCTTTCATCTTAGTTTGAACCAGGCAATTAAAAGTATGTTGATCTGGTCAAGTTATTTTCCAAAATACTACCTTCCCCAGTATTATTAAATGCAAGGAAAACCGATGATTTCAAAAGATAACTAACACTTTAAAAACAAAAGCATACGAGTAATGTATTTATGGCTATATTTATTGCTCATTGATATATTTAGTACTCATTGGTGTCTATATCTTCCAGTGGAATAAAATGCATGAATTTCATTAATATACAGTATTGCTTTAGTAATGTTCTAGCTAATAAAGATATTAAGTGTAACCACTTTTGAAATCTGTTCTTTCTGCTTATCGTTTAGTAATGTCTCTTCAATTGACTTTCAGTATATTACTATTTCCCTCTCTAATATTTAGATTGGTGTATAGTTATAGGATGTTACAAATATATTTATCAGAGAATTGGAGCAGAACTTTAAGATTTTTCTAGAACTCTTTGCAGTTGAAAACATATCTATAGAGTTACCACTGGTGTTAGGAAACTACTTCAAATTTTGTAAGTCTATAAACCACATACTATTCATTCATTATAGAACAAGAAACAATAAAATTAAAACATCTCAATCAATGTTCAAGTGGATTTCCATCTTTGAAAGTTTCATTTTACAAAATACATTTCATAGTTCTTCGAATAGGTTTTTCCATTTTATGGTAAAAGCTCCTTTAAAATATTTGTATTCATTATTTAAAATGATCACTGAATAGAAGTAGGAAAATAAGGAAAGCATAAAGGAAAACAAAAAAAACACCCCTCAACAATATGGCTCCACCACTCTAAGACATCTGCTGTTCTCAAACTATTTTTTTCAGCTTGTTTGTTATTAGGCAATTTGGAAGACATCACAAACAAACTCAGCTTGGCATGTATAAACTACCTTGTGAACAATGACAGAATCATACCACCTAGTTAGTTCTTTTCAATTTGCAGATGGGTAAAGAAACAGCCCCAAGAAAATAATGCTGCTCTTGAAAGTATTCCTCCCTATGTTACTTCATCCATTGCTTCAATTGCTACAAGGCTTTACTTAAGCTGTTGACAATGATTCTTCTTTTAAGAAAGACCCCACAGGGAGAAAATAGCAAAAAAAAAATTACATAGGCTATTCAAAGAGTGGAAATAAAGGAAACAAAAAATCCACCATCAGAATTTGAACTTCTGGTTTTGTCAGTGATTGACAGAGAACACCTAGTGTACAATGCAATTTTTCCCCCAAACTTTAACATCTATTAAACATACAATGGCCAAGTGACCTACATACATTTCATATATATTTAATGAGCTGCCTTCTATGTGACATTTCTGACTGAGAGCTAGAGGTATAGATAAAGTTGGTGACCTAGAGAGATGAGGCCTTAAGATCTGAGTTATAGCAAATATTTATTTAAATGAAAAGTGGTACAGCTAAGGCTTCCCTGGCTTCAAGTTTCTGATTGATGATACCATAGGTCAGTTACATGGACAGAAACATGGAGATAATAGTAGGAGTTAACCAAAACAATCTTCCTTTAATGAAAAATCCCACTGAGTATGTACATACTCATACAGAATATGATCAAATGATGGACAAAAGATATAAGAAATATTAAAAATGAAAATGAATAAATGTTGCTGAAACCAAAGAATTTAATTTGATAGAATCATTTTTCAGGGAGAATCATGCAGATATTGTTTGGTGTTTTGGAGGGACTGGCATGAGAAATGGGAGCACTGAAAATCGGCCAACCAGTAGGGAAATGGGAAGTAGTGGGTTCTTTCAAGTCTCTGAGTGTAAGTTGTAGTATTTGATGACAGGACTTGAGATTTTCTTTTAAAAAGACACTAATTTTAACCACGGGGGGGTTACTTATTTAAAAACTGGGTTTTTTAGGCTGGGAAGGTGGCTCAGTGGTAGAATGCTTGCCTTGCATGCAGGAGGCCCTGGGTTCGATTCCTCAGCACCACATAAGCAGGAAAGGCCAGAAGTGGCGCTATGGCTCAAGTGATAGAACACTTGCCTAGAGCTGAAGAGCTGAGGGACAGTGCCCTGGCCCAGAGTTCAGACCCCATGACCGACCAAAACCTCCCCCGCAACCCAAAAAAAACCAATAAAAACCCCAAACAAAAAAATACATCTGGGTTTTATTTTCAGCTGTGCTCTTAATTTGAACAATTGTTTAACCTTTCTGTCTATTTCAGTTTATCCATCTTCAAAATGGAAAAAAATGGCCTTTGTCTATATCCAACAAAAACCCAGGTTTCATACAGGAGTTTATTAATAATGTATATTTCATGGCCCATTTCAATCCCTGATTCAATAGGAGCTTTGCAATCTAGATTTTTACAAAGAAATCTCAAGTGATTGTGGTCAGAATCTCAATTTGGAGCCACACTGTCATGCACGATGATAGCTTGTTAACACTTCATGAAGAAGGGTTAAATTCTTGAAAACTAAGGTTTTCCAGAAGATAAAATGCATTTTCCATTTAAATTCAAATTTAAATTCAAATAACTATGACCTTCATCAGAAGGTCATAGTTATCTTGGGACTTACATGAAATGTTTTAGTGATCACTTTCAGCTGCCAAACTTTCCTTCAGTAATGAATATTTAAGCTAAGTGTGGACATTTATTAAAATATAGGTCTCAAGTTGTCCAAATGATGTCAGAATGTATGAAATAAGATTGGCTCAAAATGTTAGTTGAAACTTTGCTAAGACACTATAAATATTTAGAATTTTTAGTAGGTAAGGGTAAAGGCAGGTTTTAGCTCACATAAGATATTCTTTTTCCATTCATTTTGAAGATCTTCCTGTATTATTTATTTTCTTCTTTCCACTTCTGTACTTACAACTGTTTCCTTATAGCTTTAACTACAGCTGAAAAGTATTGTCTACAGGTTCTAAATATTGATTATATGTAGAGTGTTATATAATTGCACAATCCACATTTTTATTCTCTGTCAAATTAATTCCTCTGAGTAGGAACACAGAAATATTGTTCTGTGATATCCAACACCTCTGAAATCAATACATGAAGGCCTTCCCTAGGGGAGAAGATAGCAAAGGCAGAGATACAAATGGGCATATTTTGGAATGTGCTATGAGTCAGAGGTTAATTCACTTTACTGGCCATAATGATGGATAGGTGTGTGCTTCTATATCTATCCTTGTTCTACTTTACCTCTTTAGAGACTACTTTGTACATGTGCTTTTTTTTTTTTGGTTGGTAGTAGGGCTTGAACTGTGGGCCTGGGTGCTGTTCCTGAGCAGTTCATCTCAAGGAGAGAGCTCTACCACTTGAGCCACAGCACCACTTCTGGTTTTCTGGTGGTTAATTGTAGATAAGAGTCTCACAGACTTTCCTGCCCAGGCTGGCTTTGAACTGTGACCCTCAGATCTCAGCCTCCTGAGTATCTGGGATTACAGGCATGAGTCACTGATGCCCAGCTGTACATATGCTTTTATGCTAGTATGGGAACCTGTCTTTCAACTTGCATATTTTTAATTAATAGACTATTTTTACAGACACATTCTGTTTACAATTAAATTGGACAGAAAGTGCAAACAGTTCCAATGCATCCTATCTCACCCCTTCTCAATTTCTCCCTGTAACTTCTGGTATTGATGTATTACATATATTGCAATAAGTGGACTAATATTGGTATAGTGTTATTAAGCCACATTCACAGTTCACTTAAGGAAATATATTTTATTAATTTACTTTATTGTTATTATAGAGGTGATATACAGAGGAAAGTCAATTACATAACTCAGGTAATGAGTACATTTCCTTTCGTACAGTGTCTTCTGTTCCCTCACTCTCTCCCAGTCCCCACATCTCTACCCACGAGTTGTATAGTTCACTTTCATCAGTGTCTAGTGAGAAGCACTTTTCATCCTTTCCCCCTCGAGTTCTGTACTTTCCCCTCAACCCTTCTGAAGATGTACACTTGAATATATCATGCATAATGTAAAGATGACAGAATCATCAAAAATAAAAACTAAAAAAGGAAAAAAATTAAAAAGGAGATGTCTTATTTCCATATCTTGGAGTTCATTTCAGTATGTATAGTATTTTATATAAATATGAAGAAGTACTTAGGTATTGCACCTTTGTGTTTCTCTCTTACTTTTGTGTTTCTCTCCTAAGGTATCGTATTTTAGTCTCACTGTATCTAGAGTTCTATATAATTTATCATATCCCAGTGTATTTTAGATCTAATTTCTGCATCTCAGAGTAATCATGTACTTTGTCTCTCTGAGGTTGGCTTACCTTGCTTAACATGATTTGATCTAGTTCCATCCATTTCCTTGCAAATGACATTATTTTATTCTTTCTAATGGCTATGTAAAATTTGTATAGGTACCATATTTTGGATATCCACTAATCTATTGTGGAGCATCTGGGCTGTTCCCATATCATGGATATTATGAATAACGAGGCTATGAACATGGAAGTGTGTTGTCTTAATAGGAAATACTTTTGGGTTGCACAGCTGTATAGGATTTTCCAAATGAATAATGATGTATGTCCATGATTATAAAATCATATGCTATGATTTCAATGTTGTAAAATTTCCTGTACTTTACTAATTTATCCCCCTTTTTCCATTTTTAGTTTACTGAGATTTTTCCCCCCATGAACACATGTTGGATTTTGTCTAATGGTTTTGCTGCATTTATTGATATGTTTATGTGTGATTTTGTGTTTTGCCTGCTGATTTAATGGGTTATATCGATTATCAAAAGTTGAACTAGCCTCATATATTTGGAATAAATTCCACTTGGTAATAATATGAAACTTCTATTATATTGTTAATTTGGGTTGCTAACATTTTCTTGAGGAATCTTGCTTCTATGTTTATGAGAGATATTTGTTTTCCATTCTAATCAATATGATTTGGTTTTAGGGAAATATAGCCTTATAGATTGATTGGAGAGGTATTTACTACATTTGGAAGTTTTAGGAATGGATTGTAGAGAAATAGAATCATTCTTCCTTTGATGTTTTGTAAATTTTACTAATGCATACAAGTATGAATTGCTACATTGTGTGTGGAAAACTACTGATTTTTGATTCCTTCTATAGATACAGGCCTTTTTAGATGACCTATTTCTCCATTTGTGGGTTTTGGCACATTATGTCTTTCAATGAATTGCTTTATTTTACCCAAGTTATCAAATTTGTCTGTATATAGTCATTCAAAATATTCTCATCCTTTTAATGTCAATGGGAACAGTAATAGTGGCCTCTTTTTTATTTCTGGTATTATTAAATTATATCTGCTCTCTTTTTTCATGACTGGCTTGCTTAAAAGTTTATTAATTTTATTGTTCTTTTCAAAGTACTAGCTTCTGATGTCACTGATATTCTTCATTATTTTTTGTACTAATTTTAATGATTTCTGTGTTGATTTTTATTATTTCTTTGCTTGTGCTTATTTTGGGTTTGATTTGCTCATCTTTTATCTAGTTTCCTAAGATGAAATCTTAGATATTGATTCCAGAGCATTCTTTTCTATCAGATGCAGTCAATGCTATAAATTACCACATAAGCACTTTTTTCTCCTGCATCCTGCTAGTTTTGGTAGGTTTTATTTTTATTTAATTAAAATACTTCATAATTCTTTTGATGTCTATTCTTTTAAATTTGTTATAATTTGTTTTGTGGACTGCTCTGTTCTGGTGAATGAGTTTAAGATTAATGTGTATTCTGCTCTTATGGGTTTGATTATTTTATAAATGTCAATTAGATACTGTTGGTTGAGTTCACCTATATCCTTGTTCATTTTTGCCCATAGGAATTCTTTACTAGTGATAGAGGGTGTTGAGGCTTTCTAATTAGATTAGTGGATTTATATTTTTTTCATTCTGTCAATTTTTGCCATGTGTGTTTGGTATATATTTATATATAAATGAAAATTGACACTTATAATTATATAATATATTCATTTAGTAAAATTATTTCTTATGAAGGCTGTTTTACCTAAAATTAATAAAGCAACTCCAGGTTTCTTTTTATGAGTGTTTTCATGTTCTAACTTTCTCTATCCTTCTACCTTAAATCTGTACTTTTATATTTAAAGTGAGTTTCTTACAGAAAATGTATAGTTGGGTTTTATTTTGCTATCTGCTTTTATAATCCATCTTTTCTATTTCCATACAATATTTACAATATCTATAACTTTATAACATTTACAACTTACAATATTTACAATTTATAACTTATAATAGTTGCATTATCTAACTCTTTCTATTTCTTGACCCTTTTCTTTGTTCCACTTTTGTCTTATTGTATTTTTTATTTCATGGGTTTTAATTTTCTGTAAGTTATATTCTTTCCTATATTAGCATGTCAATTTTACCTTAAAATATAGTGGTAGCTTTAGTGTATACAACATACATTTATAACTAAGATTTCAATAATATTTTTGGTGTTTTTCCATTGTCAATCTTGTGGTGCTCCTGAAGTTAAAGTCACGGGATTGTGGGGAACTCAATGATTATGATACTACACAGCACACTATTGATTTAACTTCAAGCTTGCTAGCTTACTACTGTTGAGATTTAGGCTGCCAGCCATCTGCTTTTTTTTTAAGTTTAGCAAAGTTTTATTTAGGAAAGTAGATCAAAGCAAGGAGAAATAGATAAGGAGCACCATCCCCAATCATTAACACATTAGAGGTAGGAGTAAGTGGCTCAATGCGTCTGTTTTCGAAGACTATGCTTTTACTTTCAGGCCATGCTGAATGAATGGTTTGGAAAATCCTCTACATACCCCCAAGAAATTGACACCATCCTTTTCTCTAGTAATGGAGACAAAGGGAGGAACCTTTACTTCCTTTTGTCTTAATCAAGTTTTAATGGAAGCTTAAAAGTTGTTGTTTCCATTTGAAACTACAATGGTCTGATAGTGGCACAAAGGGGAAACTCATTTTCAAGTTTAATCTTCCCTACCTCAATGTGTACATCAATTTTACTATATATAGTATATGTCAAAAGTCCATTTTTGCTATGTGTATGAATTGAATATCCACCAAAATCTAAATGCTTTTGCTTGATGGAATCTAAAGATAAAATGTTTACAATGAGTCTAGTAACTATTTACTTTCATACTCTGTTGGATCTCTTTACAGTCTAGTAATATTGCATTAATTCCATAGCTTTATAGTCAAAGTTGTTTATTAAAATGTAGTTTAAGGGGCTGGGAAGTTGGCTCAGTGGTAGAGCGCTTGCCTTGCATGCCTGGGGCCCTGGGTTTGATTCCTCAGCACCACATAAGCAAAAAGAAAAGAAGCCGGAAGTGGCTCTGTGGCTCAAGTGGTGGAGTGCTAGCCTTGAGCTGAAGAGCTGAGGGACAGCGCCCAGGTCCAGAGGTCAGGCCCCACGACAGGACCCCCCAAAAAATGTAGTTTAAGGTTTTAATTTAAAGTTGTTTCAATTACATCTCTTTTTTAACTTCATGTCAGGACTTAGTAATAGTCCTAACATTTGGGTTGACTCTGGTTAAGTGTGGAGTGTATCTGATTCTGACCTTTTTCCTCTCTTTAAAGCTTTCCCCTTTATGTGGTTGGTCTTACTTCTGTGACTAATACTGAGAGGCTGAAGATTTTCTGGGTTAGGCAGCACTCAAACAATGATTTGTTCAGTAGAAGCCTCTTAACTATATGGTTCCCTAACAGGAACAGATTTCAAAGTAGCAAAACATCCTATTGTCTCTTGCTATTAAGATACCCTCATCAACATCAAGCCCCCTTTAGAGGGCTATTGGCAAGATTGCTCTAACCATGTAATCTTGTCAGTGACTACTGGAAGCTTACACATTTTATTTA
Source organism: Dipodomys ordii (assembly GCF_000151885.1). NCBI lineage: Eukaryota > Metazoa > Chordata > Mammalia > Rodentia > Heteromyidae > Dipodomys > Dipodomys ordii. The sequence continues at coordinate 8,652,702 of NW_012267310.1, read as the reverse complement.
AATGAACTAACTTTTGGGGAAGGGTAAAGGTTGAAATAGAAGGTTTGAAAGAATAGTGTAAATTAACTAAGGAGTTGAACTTTTTCAACTTTTAGCATGTCCAGATAACACTCTGCACAAGATGAGTAGTGGTGAAAAATACTAGGAGCAGCTTGACTGCTAAATCTCTGTGACTATGTATTTTTATTCTTTTTCATTGAATGAACAGACATTAGAATACCAAGTTCTATAAAGTAACCTTTGCAGTTTATTTTTCTTTCTTTCTTTTTTTTTGTCAGTCATGGTGCTTGAACTCTGGGACTTGTCGCTGTGCCTGAGTGCTCCAGTTCAAAGTGAGTGCTCTACCACTTGAGCCACGGCACCCCTTCCACTTTTTTGTGGTTAATTGGAGATAAGGGTCTCATGGACTTTCCTTCCCAGGCTGGCTTTGAACAACAGTCCTCAGATCTCAGCCTCCTGAGTAGCTATGATTATAGGCATGAGCCACTGGTGCCCAGAAGTTTATTTTTCTTAATCAGCTATTCACTAAGTATCTCTAGTCACCATGAAAAATATAAAGATTTATAACATATTTTTACCCTATAGGAGTTAAATTCTTTCTTTTGACTTACGTATTTTCTTTTTCCAAGACAGCAAAATGAATGATGGCATACTAAGTCAGGGTTCTTCAGAGAACCAAAACTCTCAGGATAGATAGATATATGAATTTGATTACAAATTTATAAAGGCCAAGAAGTTCTCTGCTTACTACAGTACGAGAAAAGCTGGTGGAGTAATTCAGCCTTTAGCACAACGTGGAATGGAACTTACTAGTCTAAGTCACCAAGTCTAAAAGCCCCAGAACCTGAAGCTTTGATGTCTGCCTGCAGGAGATGGATATCCTAACTCTGGAAAGATAGTGCTAATGTACAGTGTCTCTTGCATTTTGTTCCATGGTAACCCTGAATGGGTTGTATGGTGACTGCCCACAATGATGATGGTGGACCTTCTTTACTCAATTGACTAATTCAATGGTGATCTCTTCTAGAGACACCCTCACGGATACCTCCAGAAATACAGCCTTACCACTTTGTTGAGTATTTTTAATCAATTCATGTGGATATTACATATACTTAACCATCACTCACACCAATGAGAGCCCAGTTCTGATAGATTTATTATCTATCCCTTGCTGTTACTATTCTACCCATCTTTTCTATGAAGACGGTGAAGGGATAACTTCTGGCATATTGATATGAGTTGTAAATATTGGAACAGACTTCCAAAAGGGTGTTACTTCAGCAAAAAAAAGGCTTTTTGAGGATCTCAGTGTTAAAAATATGCACATAGAAGCCCTGGCTTCTCTTTAGTGCCTTCAAAAATAAAGAAGAAACATTTTGCATTTCTAATTCACATATCCATTCTCTGTAATTTTCATGAATTTCTAGTGACCACTTTCATCAAATGTGTATGAATTCCTTATATAGACTTTCGAAATGAATTGCCAATCTAACTGCTATTCCCATTTCCAAAACGAAGATAAGAGAAGTATAACAAAGTAGATGAAGCAAAGGCCTATTTATTGCATGGATTTCAATTTTAGCAAGATCTCTTATTTCAGATTTTCTAGCTTAATTGATCCAACCTTTCCTGTTGATTACCAGAAACAATTCACATTTGAAAATAAGGCAGAGAGACCTCCTGGTTTCTCAGCAGATGGTAACCATATTCTATTAACAATATACATGCTGCCTGTAGATGTCACCATACCCTTATAATTCCTTTCAGTTACTCAGCCACCACCCCTCCCACCACTACCCTAAGAGTTACAGGGATAAATACAGGAAAGAAGGTTGAATTTCTGTGTTCTAAGCAGAAAATTGGGAAGCAGCATTTCTTACATTATATAAAATTGCAAACCAGGCAGTAATATGTGGAGATATAGGGAAGTTTTTAAAGATAGTTAACTGTATTTACCATCTTCATTTTATTAGTCAATCAGTTAACCTTTTAGGTTAGAATATCTAATCAGGAATGTGTTTCTATTGCCTCTCTTCTGTACTTTATTTACAATGATTTTGAAGCACGTAGAATGCATACAGCCAAAATCATATTTCAGAAACTCTTTTTACATTAGATATTAATAAACTTAAAACAAAAAAATTACTTGTTTTTAGAAAAAGAGTATAAGCCAGGAATCAGTGGCTTAAACCTGTGATCTTATCTTTTCAGGAGACTGAGATCTGAGGAGCCCAGTTCAAAGCCAGCCTGGGTAGGAAAGTCTGTGAGACACTTTTCTCCAATTAACCAGTAAAATGCTGGATGTGGAGCTGTGGAGTGCTAGCTTTGATTTAAAAAGCTCAGGGACAGTTCCCAGGCCCCCAGTTCAAGCTCCAGGATTGACACAGAAAAGAGAGAGAATATGAAACTGATACTTTCAGGGATTAATTAATGACAAATGAAATGTAAACATATATGTTGGGTTTTAAGAATAGGGTTTTTCTTTGGCAACATTTTTGCCTGAGAACTCTAGCTGCCTAAACCTCAAAAACTAGGCACGAGTGATTTGTTGTCTTCTCTTCCACTCAACTATGACATAGTTTATATACAGGATAGGGTATTACATTTTAAAAATTTAAAATAATATCATACAAACTTCATGCTTTCCAATAGGTCAGTTAAAATATGTGAAGTAGTGTGTGGATTTTGAAAGAACAAGACCTTAGTTGGCATGGATATTAAGATTCTGAAAGTTTTCCATCTTATATTGGGCTACTAAACTCTGGGGTTAATATTTTATTAGGTAGTTATGCTCTTTTAATTAATTTGGTCCTGGTATCAGTTTATTATATTTTTCAGCATGCCAAAGTGTTTTAGGAGGAGGAATAGATTACTCAGAAGTGACTTAAGATGTCTTACAAGGTCTAGAAACTCATCCTTACCTCACTGTGGAAAGCAGACATTAACCATTTTAAGAAATACAGAGATAAAGCAATAAATGATCTAAGACTTGCAAAAGCAAAGACATTGGAGCAAAGGAGATCCGGTTAATTAAAATAAGCTTTTAGGTAGAGGAGTGTACGTTATCCTCTGGTTGATGCTGATTGCCAGAGGTCAAGACTCAAAAATATTCTATTCAATTAACTTGGATACAGAGTCATATTCTCTACCCATAGGCCTAGAAGTGAGGAAGAAGAAAATAAGTCATGAAGTTGGAAGGCTCGTGTATGAAAAAGTAAAAGGATAAGAATAAAGATATGAAGCATGAAAAGTCTGAATTAAGCAACACAGGTGGGCATAGACATGGGTAAAATGCTATAGAAATAAGGCACAACTGATTATAATTGAAGCCAGGGGTAGTCACTGTCAATATTACAAATATATCTTGAATTGCAGGTATGCATAGACATGCTTCACATTCCTTATTGTAATTATTTTGATATTGAAATCATAGTTTCATTTATCTTGATTTCTCATCTCCCATGGTACCTAGATAATCATCTGGCACCTAGTGGATTCTCAAACAACAAAATGAAGTCTTAGTTGAATAAATAATGAAAACAGAAGATATATTGTGGAAGAAGCAAATTAATATCATCAATGAAAAATTAGTATGTAAGAAGTCATCTGGGTGGCTTGATTTGGAGATTATGGAAAAGGTGGTGGTATTGTTAGGTGCTCAAAGTTTAGGAATGGGGATTCAGGTTTTAAGCAAAAGAACCATTTCTTTTTAGGATATTTGAAGACAGACCTTGTTTGGTGGAGGGGTGTTTAATAAACTAGACTTAAATCTGACTGGTTAGAAATACAAGATGGAAGGAAAGTGAATTATGCTACTTTGGCATTCTTCCACAAAGAGGCCCATCTCTTCAGAATGGGTGTAGAATGTATTATGTGTATGAGGCAGTTCAAGAATTATTTTGGAGTATCTGAAGCTAAAAGGTAGGAGAAGAGAGAGAAACTTGAATAAACAGAAGAGAGAATACTCTTGTGTTGGCCAAGAAAGGAAAGTTGTTGTCAAAAAAAGGATGATGTTTCAAGAACGAATAATATACATTAAGGAACTTAAATAAATTAAAAACATACAATAAATCCTGTACCAAATTTTTTCAAGAGGTATTTAAGGGGTCTGCCTTCCTATAATGATATAGTACACTGGTAAGTTAGATTTTTGACAGTTGTATAAGGGGTGGATAGCATAAGAGGTAAAGAAATAAAAGTCACATGCGTAGCGAGTGTAAAGGAAAGGTGATTTCTTAGCAGATTGATTATGAATAATTGTTTCTTACTCTATGTTCCCTGCCTTCTTCATGGATGACCACTTCCTGGTATTTAGAGAGAAGTTTAATAAGAAGAACTGAATAGTTGAGGGGGATAAAGAACATACCAAAAACAAAACAATGATCCATGATTTTCATATTAAACTGAAGGAAATATTTATTCAGCTAGAAAGCCTTCTATTATTGGGGGAAGATTATTATGGACTATAAAAGCTCTACTTCTCTCAGAAGAATATTCATATCTAACCTTCTTTTTGTGTGTGTTTACTGGTCTTGGGACTTGAACTCAGGGCCTGGGTACTATCCTTGAGTTTCTTCTGCTCAAGGATAGTGTTCTACCACATGAGTCACAGCTACATTTCTGCTTTTTTTTTAAAAAAAAAAGTGGTTTATTAGAGATGAGTCTCATGTACATTTTTGCCCAGATTGACTTTGAATGGAGATTCTCAGATCTTAGCCTCCTAGTAGCTAAGATTATAGGTGTGAACCACTCATGCCAAAGCATACAAAAACTTCTTCTTTTTTTGGGGGGGGGGTCCAGTTGTGATGCCTGAACTCTGGGCCTGGGCGCTGCAGCTCTTCAGCTCATGGCTAGCACTCTACCACTTGAGCCACAGTGCCACCTCTGGCTTTTTTCTTTTTTTGCTTATGTGGTGCTGAGGAATTGAACCCAGGGCCTCAGGCATGCAAGGCAAGTGCTCTACCACTGAGCCACCTTCCCAGCCCCTAACTTCTTAGACTAGTTTTTATTTTCTACGGAGCCAGGCCCCAAATGTAAATGATTTATTTGGCGTCTTTCAGTCAAATATGTTACAGTCTATGTGTCAACTTAAAAATGAAGACTATTTGCACTGAATTCATTCTTCTCTATTTGTATGATTAAATTTCCCTCCACAAAAAGCACCAGGCCATTTTACAGATTCTCAGGTGTACATTTCAACCCATGCTTCTTAGATATTTAGAAGACAAGTTCTACTTGCATTTTTAAATCCCCATGTGAATTCCACTAGCTGTTACTAAATAACTCTGGAGTCCCTCAGCACAAGTTTTGTCTCTTTCCTTATTTTTCCAATAGCTTTGAACTCTATTATATAGGGGATGCCCTAGAAGCTTGTTACACACTCACAGCAGGCCCCTTTTACCAAGGGAATGATCAAATTTAACTTCTTAGGAAAGTTTCACCATTATTTGTTTGGAACATTTTGATGTTCTTCTGAAAAACAAGAATTGAAAGAAGTCAAAGACACTTCACAGAAAGCAAGCTTTAGTAGCAGGAAAGGGCAGTAGGGTCAAATGATAGTGCTCAAGATAACAGAGAAAGAAGAGGGGAAATGACTGAATAGAGAAAGGAGAATGAAGAGAGAATAAACTAGCTGATTTTTCTTCTTCCTTTGATTTTGTACCATATGGATCTACCAGGAGCAGCTTCCTGGGACAAAATACTGAGCCATAGTTATTTCTTACAAATGAACACAAGGCAGGTCATTTTTTTTAAAGTTGAGAGTATTGAGCCCCCAAACTTTTGGAACTCACATTCTGATTACTTTTCAGGAAAAAAAATCGTATTTGATTTTCTTAGCCTAAGTTTTCCCTTTAGAGTCATTAAGTAAAAATTTCAGGAAAGCATCTGTCTTCCAAATTAACACATTTCTAGATCCATGCAAAGAGGCATTTGGGGCAAATAAACTTTATTGAAGTTAGTCAGATAGGATGATTGTAGAGTTAACCCCTATGTTGGGAATACTTAAGTTACAAGAACTAATTTCTAACATGAGGCTGAAAACTTTAGGCTATATTTCAAAAAGGTAAAATATTTGAATAGTTGAAAATCAACAATAGCGCATCCTTATTCCCAAATAATCTTTAGAGCATTCATCAGAGTCACATAAAAATGATTCAAAAGTCCTAAAGCCAGAAGTCAAGTTGCATTAAGCTAGCAGGAGAAGTATACCCTTGCCTGGCACTGCTACGTGATTTTAAAACTCACCATAATTGCTTGCAAAAGGCTGAGACAGCAGTTATCTAATGACACTGCAGGGACAGCAAATAATGACTTTTTAGTGGCAAACATTGCCAGAATTGGATCCAACAAGTGTTTAAAGGCCCATTTACTTGATACAGAAAATATTCTATTCTTTCAGTACACCTGATAAGTTTAGTTGTTCTCTGTCCATAAAGAGCCTTAGAATAGTAGGCCAACTGAGACAAATCTTCAAAATCTGGTGTTTAGCATAAAACAGCAAATTTAAGGCCAGGCCATGACATTAGATGATCCTCTATACTTCACTTAGAATTTCAGAATTTTAAGTGGACAATGTATAGCAGCCTTAAAATAAATTTCTATATAAAGACTTCACAAAAATCCATCCTGTTCTATCTTTGACTTAGTTCATTTATTGATTTACCTATTCAATTAACAAATATTTATTGAAGACCAATTATATGCCAACATTGAACTAGATGCTTTGGCTACAAAGCTGATCAGACAAAATTCTGTATTCAAAGAGTTCAGTGTTTAGTCAGAAATATAGAGAGGTAAGAAAATCCAGGATTGTGTGATAGTCACAAGGATGAAGTATCTAGTTGGGCTGAACTGAACCAGGATCAGTGATTAGTTTATTAAGTGAACAGAGTATGTTAAATTCAAGAAAAAGGTAGTTGTTAGCATTTAGTGCTCTTATGTTTTTCCTTTGTATATTACTTTTATGTAGTACTTTTATCATTATATTATAATTCTTCCTTTACCTGTCTATCTTTCCTATTACATTTTGATGTTTAAGGATAGATCTAGTTACTTATGTTTTAATAGGAATTCAGTGAATATTATATAATAAATTATCAATGTTCTCATAAAGAAATGATTAATATATGAGAAGATAAATATGCTTGAACAGATTTAAACATTATGCAATTTATACACATATTGAAACATTACACAGTACCCTATTTACAATTTGAAAAACATTTTATTAATATAGGGGCTTCATTGTGAGATTTCCAATGCATGCATACAATGTACACTAATCAAATTCACCTACTCTATCATTTTCTATATTCCCTTCCTACTTTTTATAATTTCAACAGTTTTTATTGTTCTGTTCTTATACACATGTATAAAGTTCATGGACCATGTTTAGCTTCTCTTGTCCTTTTACTTCGCCCTCCTCCCACATAACATGGCTTAGATTCCTGTAAATATGTACAATTACTATATTTTATGTATTAGCTTAAAATAAAACAGTATTTTTGCTAAATGTGAATGGCCAACAAAGTAGAAAGGGAAAAATATTATGATCTATGTTACATATCATCTATCCCTATATCTAGTTCATGAATTTACCCATGGACACTCATTTCTGACTGTGGAGTCTCGACTCAAGTAAAAGTTTCACATGCAATATCTCATTAGTATTTTTAATTATACAATACATTTCCATTACTGAATAGCTCCTTTCCTTCCTATATACTGTCAGAAAAAAATCTCTTGAGAAAGATGATAGAGTGGGAAAATGTTACTCAATCTTGCATAATATATACAATTAAAAATCATGGATACAATATGCACATAAATAATAATGACAACTTTTAGCACAAGTTTTCCAGTTCTGGAATGTTTTCTAAACAAGAAGTATAGTCAACTTATAAAGCAGTTCCAACTGTGAAGCAGAAGGCATGGGTGACAGATTTTGGTATCCTGAGATATTGATGATGCCATTCCATGTGGAATGGCAGGAACATTAGAGGAGACCGAGCTTTTAAATTTTTAATTAGAAAGGACAAAGGCAATTTCTTCTTTAGCAGAACTACTAGAGTAGGAGGAGGTTATAATTTAGACAGAAATTTTGGGAAGCTGCTTAAACAAGGGACCAGGTAAGTGGCCATCTCCGTGTTTGGGGTCAGCAGGACCAGAAGGAAGCCAGACTAATGACCCTGTGGTCACCACAAAGTCAGCCATAGTTGATGGAAAGATGCTAGAGTATCTCAGGAATCGTGGCAAAATGTTTTGTATCAAGAATTATGACATTCCAGCAATGATTCTACTCCATGGCATGTGTGAACACAGCAGCAGAAATTAGCCTTCAGACGTATCTGCAAGGCATGTCAACATTGTTTTAGGCTGAGGCTAGAACTCTGAGGTATAATTAATGCTCCCAAACTGCCCATGGAATCAGACTGAGAGGGAGACTTAACCTTAAAATATTTATTTGGCCTTGTCTGTCCTCTCCCCATCCTTTTCTGGTTTCTACTCTAAGTTAGAAAGCTATTTACTCTAGCAAGGGGCTTTTAAGTCCTATTCTTCTTGACACTGAGCCAGAAACAAGAAGTACTAGGGTTGTGTAGGGGAGGTTGGAATAAAATCATTAAAATAGCGAGGGGTCTTTAAAAAGGGGCTGAATCAGATCCCCTCTTTTACTTACTGTTTTCCCCCCACGGTCCCTCTTCTGTGTGTCTTGTTTTTAATGGCTCTCACCTATGGCCTTGTCAAAGCATTGTCTGAAGAAAGATGGACTGCCTGTGAGTTTATGTCCCAGTCCATGTGCTGTCTAATGACTGACTGATGAGATGATGTGAAAGCTCCACTTCCTCATTTTACAGAATCTAAGGTATAATTAATGCTCCTGAGCTATCTCTGAGATCAGACTGAGAACAGGACTTCACCTGAAAACTCATACCTTTCTTTGGCATTGTCTGTCTTGTTCTCCCTAACTCTTTTTAGTTTTTTTCCAGGAGCAATCTTATTCAATCTTTAGAATGAACATGAGTCATGTACAATCATGATGCCCCTTAACATATGAAGAACACAAAAAAGACTAGTAAGTGACCTGAGCCATATAGTAAGTCACCAAGGAGGTTTGAGATTTGAGTGGATGTAATTTGACTTTAAAAGTCACCTTGAGTTTTGATCACTCTTCTGTATTGCTTTGTTGGTAGCCAACACCAACATATA
>NW_012267310.1:8626253-8641095 GCF_000151885.1 Dipodomys ordii | reverse complement strand
CTTTTTTCTTTTTGCTTATGTGGTGCTGAGGAATCGAACCCAGGGCCTCAGGCATGCAAGGCAAGCGCTCTACCACTGAGCCATCTTCCCAGCCCCGCAAGTCAATATTCTTATTTCTATATTTTTTGGTAGAATTTGATCTCAATGCCTTGTGCTTCCTAGGCTGGTACTGAACCATGACTCTATCCCTTTTGGTTGCTGGTTGTTTTAGAGATGAAGTTGAGCAAACTTTTCTGTCTGGGTTGGATTTGAAACATAATCTTCTCAATCTCTGCATTCTAAGTGGCTATTAGAGGTATAAGCCACCAGCACATGGCTTTTTTTAAAAAATGTGATTTTATTTTTTATAATTTAATTGAAATTGTCTGAAAGAAATTTTTCATCATATATGTCCAGAAAAGTTGTATCTCAATTATATTTAAATAATAAGTCATACAATTAGATAACCTCTATAAAGACTCCATTTGTAAATTTGAGAAATTTATGTAAGTATATAAATGATACATTTTGATAAGTTTAAATAGTTTTACCTCATTCTAAAGAGATTATATTATATATGTGCCTTTGAAAAAAACAGGAGATTCTTTATTAATTGATTAATTTATTATATCAACAAATATTAGTATTTCTGGTATACTGGAGATATTAATTTTATTGTCCTATTCATTCATTCATTCATTCCACATTTGACAAAAATCTCTGAGTCCCAGTTATGTGTTAGGTCTTGTATGAAGCATTAGGGATATATACAATGTATGCCCGCCCTCTAGGAGCACTTGTTGTCTAAGGGCAGTGGTTGACTCCTAAATAACTGACAATGGGACAAGTACTTGTAAAGGCTCTGGTGGATGTGTATTGTGTAACCTTCATTAGGTTGAAACTATGCTTTCCAGAATTTCCTTCTGTACATAGGTCTAGGTTAGTGTGGGCTGCAACGGGAATACTGTGAATGGAGAAGTAAAAGTCCAGTATTGTGGTAGTACACCTATAGTCCCAGGAGTTACAGGGCTAAAAAAAGGAGAATCAGAGTTGGAGGCCAACCAGCCTACCTAGTAACACATCATCTACAAAACAAACAAAACAAACAATGGAAACAACACATACACACACACACACACACACACACACACGAGAAAAAGAACACAGATGCATGAGAGAGAGAGGAAGAGGGTGGAGAGAAAGAAAGGGAGAGAGAGAGAGAGAATCCTGGATCTGTACTGCTCAAGAGGGCAATCTGAGCAACTAGACAGACCCAGAGGCTGTATCCCTGAGAGGAGTTGGCACCTTTGTGGTTCTGCTAAAAGAATGATGAAAGTGAGGCTCAAGGAGGCAAGGTAGATCTCTCCAAAGTAACAGAATAATCGGTAAGGCTGGACCCAAATCCAATTACTGCAGAGACCCAAGATCTTTTACTACACTTTTAGAGAAGAGATTCTTATTGAGGGAAAATGCTTGAAGTCAAAAGAAGCTAGAAAGCTCCCCCACGTGGCTGGGGTTGAATAAGCCAAACACTGGATAAATTAGATAGGAAGAAGCTGATCTCCTGAAGGGCAGGAATGGAATTAGTGTGTCCCATCTTCAGGATGCACCGACAGACAGCCTACCATATTTTTGACCTCTTTCTTTTTCGAGTGGAAAATCGTAAGTAGAGAACTCTATAAATATTGTATTAAAGGCTGTCACACAATAGAAAAAGCTGAGGTATGAGTGTGCTGTGTACATGGCAGCATTCAGACTCAGGACACCAATTTTGGAAGGGAATGCATTTGCCAAGTACTCAAATGTAAGCTGGAAGTGGTCCTTCAGTGTGTTAGGCCTATGAGAAAAGACTGTTCTGCTGACCATATGAACCTAAGTGCATTTGTTTTTGCCTGGTGACCTCAAGAAGAAGTAGCTCAGGGCTTCTGGCACTGAGTCTCCCTGAGCAGTAGTAGCATGCCCACCTCAGCTCTAGGCTACATCATCCAGTATACATACTGTGGCTGTTGGGGCTACTCTGTCTGAGGCCCTTGGCCCAGACCCCCTTTCTCCATGTTGGACTTTGGATCTTGCAAGTGCCTACTGGTTGTACAACTCCTTCTTGTCAGAGCAGTACCCCAAGCCTGAGGTGGAGCCCGAGTTGGAAATACTAACCAATCACCAGCTATGCTTTGCAAAAACAAAACCTGTAAGCCCCTCCCTGCAAAACAGCATGAGGAAAAAGGAACATACACAGCTACCATATTGTTTTTTTGGGGGGGGTCAGTTGTGGGGGCTTTGGGCGAGGTCCCTGAGCTCTTCACGTCAAGGCAAATGCTCTACCACTTGAGCCACAGCACCACTTCAAGTTTTCTAGTGGTTTATTGGAGATAAGAGTCTCCAGGACTTTTCTTCCTGGGCTGGCTTTGAACCTTGATCTTCAGATCTCAGCCTCCTGAATAGCTAGGATTACAGGCATAAACCACCAGTGCTTGGCCCATGTTCTTTCTTTCTTTTTCTTTCTTTTTTTTTTGCTTTTTAAAGGATGATACAGAACATGAAGCTCTGTTGGGTTCACTTATACTGCTCAGTGAGCTTGTGGAGTTGATATGGGTTGGTATTGAGCATAGCAAAGCCTGTAGTCCATTCAGCTACTCCTTCAACTTTTTCTCAGTCCAGATGGGTGTTTAACTTTTCCTGCTGTACACAGTCATTATGCAAAGTAGAAACTTGAGGTGGTGAGAGGACCAGCTATAATCGAATATGTTCCAATTTGTTCTAGGTCAGCTTTGCAGATTCATTTTTTGCCCTTCTGTCAATATTTTCCTTTTTGATTGATTTTTCCGAAGACTTATAGCTTCAGTACCAAACACAGAAATAACTGCATAACATCAACTGTTAAACACATTCCCTGGTTCCATCCATCCCCAGTACCCCAAGTGGAATTACATGATATTTTTGTTTGGGTAATATTTTGAATAATACCAATTACTAGGATATAAGTACTTATTAATTAGTTTTGATTTCATGAACAGAACTATTAATTATTTCTTTTGGTCAAAGAGGCCAAAATATTATTAAGAAATCTAAGAGAACTATAAACAACATAGGAACCTGGTAGACAGAAAACTACAAAGATATGCATAGTCGAAGGCAAAGTTAGGGCACACATTTCAAATTGTAGGATTTAACATTTGGCCTAAAGGTACAATTGTATTCTATAATTGCAAAATGCTATAGTAGCATAAATATTTCTCTGCTTGCCTAGCTTTTGATAGTAACTCTAGCTGTGAGCCCCTTATGCCACATTTTCCTTGGAGCAGAAGTCATGTGGAGAAAGAACATAGAGGATTTGAACAATTCAGTGCACCGCATTTCTACATTGGTGAAATGAAGTGCATTACTGAAAAAGTCCAAGTAACTAAAAAAGCTGCTTGATTTTCCACCTGGAACAAGTAGAGCCGTTTCAGGTAGATGCTATTCTCCTGTATGAACCAGGAAGCAGTGTTACATACCCATAATCCAAATTTCTCTGGAGGCGAAGACAAGATTATTAATTCAGGACCAGCCTAGATCTTATGGCAGGACTGCTTTCTCAAAACAACAAAACTCATGAAACATTAATTCTTCTGCACGGCCATTTTCTACCATAACAATTAATGATCAGTTAGAGTCTTTTGCTTTCTTTTAAGTCTGAACATTTTGTCCATTATTACGGGGGTTGCAGATGTTTATTCTTTTCAGTAATGTTGTTGGCTCCTAGTTTATTATTCATTCATTTGCATTGCTTTATTTGTCTGCGTGGAGAGAATGAGTGGAGGAAACTTGTTGATTTTTATTGAAATCCTGGCATAATAAAAAAGTGAATACATATTTCTTTACTATGTGCCAGACATTTTTAACAATTTTCTAAACTGAGATGATATTTAGTTATTTTTTGTGCCAGTCTTGGGGCTTGAACTCAAGGCCCTGAGCCTTTTTGCTCAAGGTTAGCCCTTACCACTTGCACCAGAGCTCCATGTCTGGCTTTCTGGTGGTTCATTGGAAGTAACAATGGTATGTACTTTCCTACTCAGGCTGACTTCAAACCATGATCCTTACAGGCATGAGCCACTGGTGCCCAGTGGCATTTAATTTTATTGCAACACTAAGGAATAAGTATTATTATTGTCCTTACTTCATGTATTGAGGCCCAGAATGTTTGTGGAATTTCATTAAGTTGATTCATCTAATAGATAAATTTGATTCCACAGTTGACTGATGCCCAAGACTATCATCTTGACCATTGAGTAATATTGATTTGCCACAATGTAATTAGCATTTTAGGAAAGCCATATTGTTTGAATCTCAATATCCCAGAGTTGCAGACATGAAAAATTAGCCTCAAAGCTACAGGGGTAGCTAATGGGCTCAAAGTTTTGTCTCTCAATTTTCTGTTCCTTTGATTTACTCAGTGGCCTTTGAAGTGCAATGAATTATGTCAATTCATACAAAAATTCCAATATTTTTACTTCATAAACAATTGAATATGGTGCAATTTTAAACAATATGATCAACTAAGATTACTGGAAAACATTAGAAATTCTCGTTAGGTTTAATTTAAAAGGAGGAATAAATTAACTCTAGTGATATTTTAGTTTGATTATTGATAATGTGTTCTCCCCACATGTCAAGTTGTTATTTCCACTACATAGTTGATGAGATTCCTGATTGGCAACATGGACAATATAGAATTTGTTTATACATTAGAGAGGTATGGAGAGTAACACCTATGTTAGTTTGCTCTCCATGCATTGTGCCTTCTATACAGTATAACTTACTTTCTGTTAATTTGTATATTATAAATATGAGTAAGCAGATAAACTATGGGCTTTAAATAATGACATGTTTGTCATACTTTGTAAAAAAAATGGAAAATAATCATGACAATCCCTAACTCCCTTATCAGAACTACGTCAGAAACATGGAAAGGTTGTTCACATCATCTCTCAATAAAGACACATTGAATACATCAAGTGCTACCCAGAAATACAAAATAACCAGACATACATCTAAAGTCGGTGGGAAACCAGAGATAAGCATAGCACAGAATATCCCTTTGTTCTAGGCATTGTCAGTATAGGCTAACTTGAACTGTTAATGAATCAATATGAAAAAGGGAACAAAAGTATCCTCATAAAATGTGATGCTTATCTTAGGAAATATAGTGCATATTCTTTTGTATTAAATGGGGACCCTCAGGGTAGGTTGTAAGGCAGTTTGCCTCATCCCAGTACCATAATACTTGATTTTTAAAAAAAAATTGTCATTCCTACTTATAAGGTTGTAGCTCCAATATTTTATGGCTTATACTGTTTTATGGAAACTCTAACACTGTTCCTGGCTCATGTGTTTCTGTGCATCTTTTTTCCTCTGGATGCTGTCAAGGATTTGAGCTCATGAGTTATTTTAAATATTTTTTTTGGGTCCGGTCGTGGGGCCTGAACTCTGGGCCTGGGTGCTGTCCCTCAGCTCTTCAGCTCAAGGCTGGCGCTCTACCACTTGAGCCACAGCGCCACTTCCGGCTTTTTTCATTTTGCTTATGTGGTGCTGAGGAATCGAACCCAGGGCCTCAGGCATGCAAGGCAAGTGCTCTACCACTGAGCCATCTTCCCAGCCCCTATTTTAAATAATTGTATTTATGATGTTTCTTACTGTTATTTATAATTAGTATCTCTGAGACTGATCGTGAAGTTGGGCTCAAATATCACATTTGGAAAATAACTTGCCATTTCTTAGTAACATGTTTTCCCCGCCCTTTTTCCTTTCATTCAGACTTCAATTACACATATATTTGGCCACTTGTAAATGTAGCTCCTTTAAAAAGTGTTTCTTCCTTTTGTGCTTAAGATTGAACAGAATTTTCTTTTGCTATGTCTTCAGGATCACTAACTTCTTAATTCTAAAAAGAGTGCCTACATCTACTCCTAATTTCACCAAGTTCATCTCAGAAATTTCCATCTCTATTTGTTCAATTTCTTCCTAAAAAATGCAATACTCTTGCATGCATGAAGCCCTGGGTTCAATTCCTCAGTACCACATAAACAAAAAAAGCTGGAAGTGACACTGTGGCTCAAGTAGTAGAGTTCTAGCCTTGAGCAAAAGAAACTCAGGGACAGCGCCCAGGCCTAGTTCAAGCCCCAGGACTAGAAAACAAAACAAAATGCCAAAAAAACAATATTCTGTCTCTCTTTAATAAGATAATGCCTTTTTACCTTCTTACATATGTGGGATATAGTTATGATAATTGTTTTGACCTTGTCTGTTAATTTTATCATGTATTTTATCTCTCTACCTATTTATTTATTTATTTGACTGATCTATGTAATATATTCCAGGCTTACCCCAAACTGCAGTTCCTCCTGCTTCTGTCCCTTGAGTCTGTGTCATTTCTACCTATGATTATATTGAAAACTGTTTTCCTTATTATTAGCCATATTTTTGTGATTTTTTTCCATGCCTAGTATTTTTATTGGATTAAAGTTATTATGATCTTACCTTCTTAAGAAATGGATATTCTATAATTATTCTATTCAATAATCATCCTATAAATATTCTTGAGATTTCTTTCTTTCTGGAGTACAGTTAAACTATTTTAAAAGAAGTTCATTTTTCCAGGGCTTGATTTTAAGTGTTGTTAGGCAGAAACAGCCTGATGTTTGGTCCAGAACTATTTCATTTTCTAACACAAAGTTTCTAAAGTATCACAAATACACTCCCTGATGTTCTGGGAAGGCTGAAGTTTTTTCACTGTGTTCATAGGCACATAACTGTTTTAGGTCCTGTTTGAGCTAGGAGCATGGATCCACGTGTCCTTTCTGATGGTTCTTTCCCTGGTCTTAGGTAGTTTCTCTTACATTTGGGCTCATTGGTATCCAGATAAAAACTAGAGGGGAGCACTCTTTAGATTTACTGGAATTGTAATCTTTGTAGTGCTTTCTGTTATCCTGTCCTGTAAATTTTAGCTACTTTGACCTCTCTGGATTTCTATCTGTCTCTGCAGCTGAGACAGAACACAGGCTTCCTCCCTGAATTGAAGCCTTGAAATTCTTTTCAATCAGTAAGTGTGGACCACTTTATTTATCTCTCTTCTCTTAGAAATCACATTTCTGTACTGCTGTCTTCCAGTATATCTAAAAGATTATGTCTCACGTATTTTTCAGTAATTTAGTTGTTTAATGTTGCAAGTATAATTTGGCTTGATGTTTCCATATTAAAGATAAACAGAATGTTTATTACGCTTATTAGATTTTTAGAAAAACATTTTGAAAATATCAAAAATGTGCAGAAATTTTAACAATGATTTAGAAAAACAATTCAATACAACTTTCTAGATAGAAAAATAACTTTAAGAATAATATGAAAGCCAGGTGCCCGTGGCTCATGCCTGTAATCCTGTAATCAGGAGGCTGAGATCTGAGGATGTGGTTCAAAGCCAGTCTGGGCAGGAAAGTCCATGAAACTCTTATCTCCAATAAACTACCAGAAAAAAGGAAGTGATGCTGTGGCTCAAGTGGTAGAGTGCTCGCCTTGAGCTGAAGAGCTGAGGGACAGTGCTCAGGCCCAGAGTTCAAGCCCCATGACCCACAAAATAAAAACAAACAAAAAAATAGAAACAAAACAAAACAAAAACCAGAAGAATATGAATATTTTTACCAGCAGCTATCACTAAAGAAAAATTAGTAAATTATAGTTCATTCAGAATAAATTACATAGATTCAGCATGCCTTAATGAATAGAGTTTTAATTAAATACATAATGTGAAAGGGAGTTTCTGTGAAGGTGGTCTGTGAAGGTTTAACCTATATTTAGTCATGATGTACAAAAGAGAGAAAACAATGTGGTGAAGATATGAATATTGAAAATCTTTCAGAAGAGTGTGACATCAGTCTATAGAGTAAGGAAGGCTGATGAACTCTTCACCAAATAAATACTAAAAATCTAGATATCTAGAATTAGGCACATCAGAAGGAAAGTATACCCTAAGGCCCTAAGTTCAAGCTGTGGTACTCAAATCAAAAGAAGAAAGCAAAACAAAAAGGAAGGAAAGAAAAACAAAAAGAGAGGAGAAAGGTAAAGGAAGGAAGGAAGGAAGGAAGGAAGGAAGAAAGGAAGGAAGGAAGGAAGGAAGGAAGGAAGGAAGGAAGGAAGGGAGGGAGGGAGGAAGGGAGGAAGGGAGGAAGGGAGGAAGGGAGGAAGGGAGGAAGGGGGGAGGGAGAGGAGCGATGGAGAGAGAGGAAGGAAAGTAGAAAAGAAAAAAGCAAGAAGAGGGGGAAGGAAAGGAGAAGGAAGGAGAAAGAAAAAGAAATTATATTTTTTCTGCCTTTTGGCCATTTTGGAAATATTTATTAATCTCCTTTTCTGAATTTTGTAACCATATCATAAGAGCAGAATCAATTATTCAACCTTGGTATTATTTAACAATGACTGGATCTGTGTTTCTTTCAATGCTCACAATCACTACTAACTGCATTCTAGGAGCCCTGGTGGGTATGACTATTTAATCATCTTAATTTCTCTGGTGACCATCTTCTTAGCCTTTATTTGCCATAACTTCCTCAAGGTTTGCTTGAATAGCACCAGTTCCAGCAGCCTGTTAAGATGACTGTGGGCTATTTAATTACAAATTGAAAAATCAAGTCCGTTAGCATGCAGTAAAGAGCAACAATTCCCTCAACTTTATCTCCCTGGGACACACAAATATTCTAATGTGTGAGAAGCCTCAACTTGTGCACACTGTGTACTATGACTAAATTCACAGATACCTCCAAAGACATTTACATCAAGCTCCACGAACATCTGGTTTTACATAAATCAAAAAGCTGAGATGCTATGTTTAAAGGGCCATTTGCCATTTTAAAGAGAATTTTGATGAAGCAAATATAGAAATTTTTAAGAAGCCATGGGCTTTGTTTGGAAACACTTCCCTGATAATCTCCCCATACATTCATGATCAGTACATATCTTTCTTGTACAGGAGAGGCTAACCTATCGGGGATAACCTGTAAATCTCTCTTTCTGAGGATTGGCAAGATGGCTCTCTTGATAGTTTAGCAAAGGCTATAGATCGTGGGAGGAAATAAGGTGAATTTACCTTCCCTTCATTACCAATAAATAATCTTAATCTTATCCCTGAAACTTCATCAATGTTTATGGTGGCAAGCTTCCTTCCTTTCCAAATAGATCACCTAACAAAAAACTCTAAAATCCGAAATTAAAATCCTCAACTTTTGCCCATGATAGATTCAAGCTTTATTGTTTGATTGTCAAATTGACATTTACTGGAACAGATTCAACCTTACTCTCTGTCTACTTAAAAATGACGTACCTCTCCATACCTATTAAAAGGTATAGCTGCATTGCTTAAATATTTTTCCGCATTTCATTTTCAACCTCTGAGAAACCACTAAAAGAATCTGCAGGGCTATAGCTTCCCTGGATGTTAATGAGCAGAGATCTGGACACTGTTCTTAGCACAGTGTCTTTTTAAAATACTTGTGACAGTGGCAGCCAGTAAAAGAACAGATGGGCAGGGTGGATAAGAGGACACTAATTTAAAGGTGTTATTCATGGGAGAGACAACTAATGAGTGACAACACAAAGGCACATGGCAGCTCATAGACGAATACTTGCCCTAGTATAAAACTGCTTCACAATCACAGTTGAAGCTAGTTCACCTAGTCATTCTATTATTTTTTTCTCTGGTTCATTTTATTTTCATAGTAAAATGGAGTTGAGGGACTGAAACAAAGGGAAATGAGCAGGAGGAAATGTCATCAGAGATTTTAGGATATGTGTTACTCGCTTTCAAACCCTTTGAACAAATGGACATCTTATTAAACTGTGACTTCCAAACTTAATTCTGTACTGCCAGCTGAGGATCTTGTTAAAATGCATATTCTGTTTCCATAAGTCTGGAGTGGAGTCTGAGATTCTACATTCATTATGCATTCTCAAGCAATGATGTTGCTTCTGTTCTGGGCACCACCCATCAAATAGCAAAACTATAAAAGACTTTGATGCATTCAAAACTAATAAAATATTCAATTAGAGTCATCTTCCTCTAGATTGAAAATAAAAGGACAAAATTCGTAGGCAGAATAAATGTCAAACAAGGGCACGTTAGCAGGTATGTTCTCTCCTCCTATTCCCAGTTCATTTAATCTTTATAGACATTCTAGCAGCTCAGGAACATTGTTCCCATTTTCCAGGTAAGAGGACTGTAGAATAGGACAATGAAGGAGCCTGTCCAAATCATGCCTGGAAAGAGATGGAACAACAGTTTCCACAGTGGTTTCATGTTTTCTCATCTAGTTAATTTCGATGAGTGAAGTGCTCTCACACACATGAACATGTTTGATCCTCACAGTATATGCCCTGTGAGAAAAGTACGATAGAACTTATTATCCTTATTTTGTAGACGAGGAAAGGAAGGTAGCAAAGATGAAACAGCACGGGCAAGCTCCTACAGTTAATTAGCACGAGAGCCTGAGCTGTCACTGAACCCTTCTGACCCCAGTCCTCTTCTCTCTTTTATCATTATCATGCTACTCACACTAATCAATTGGTAAACTAGAATGAAAACATCAACCCGTAATATTCTTCAGAAATTCCCATCGTGGAAAAATAGCAATATTTACAAACTAAACCTTTTAAAATACTTTTAAATAGGAAGCACAAGTATTCAGCTTTCATTTCAATTTCAAAGATCTCACAACTTTAATTTTAATGATTCCTAACTCTACAAAGAAATCCCAGGTTGGAGGGGCATCCAGGGTTACAGAATACTATGTTAATGCTAACAGCTTTTGTAATTACCTTAGTTTCATCTCATACTTTAAATTTTGATTTGTTTTTGTCTTGATTTAATGGGCAACTTAAAGTAAAAACCACTTAGGCAAAACTGCTTTACTTTATCCTAAAAAGACAACACTGCTTTATTTTTTCTCAGCAAAAACATCCACTTTATGAATTACTTTAATTTCTATATCCTCAACATTTTTTTTCTTTTACTGATTCTTTCCACAAGCACCAGTATTT
Organism: Dipodomys ordii; assembly: GCF_000151885.1. Classification (NCBI taxonomy): domain Eukaryota; kingdom Metazoa; phylum Chordata; class Mammalia; order Rodentia; family Heteromyidae; genus Dipodomys; species Dipodomys ordii. Next base: position 8,630,058 of record NW_012267310.1, on the reverse strand, counting down.
AACTCTGGATATCTTTCTTACGTAGTAAAATAAAAGACCATCCTTTTTTTCAGTCCACATGTTACCTATATTACCTTAATTTCTTTTATCTAGGGACAAACATACATAAAGAATAGCTTAAATTCATTATTTTCCCTTATCCATTTTACTTTTTTATTTTGGTCAGTCGTGGGGCTTGAACTCTGAGCCTGGGTACTGTTCCTGTGCTTTTGTGCTGAAGGCTAGTGCTCTACTACTTGCACCACAGCTCCACTGCCAGTTTTCTAGTGGCTAATTGGAGACAACAGTCTCAGTAATTTTCTAGCACAGGCCGGTTTTGAACTGTGATCTCAGATCTCAGGATCCTGAGTGGCTAAGATTACAGGGGGGAAGCCATCATTGCCCATCTCTATTTTACTCTTTACCCCACTCCAGTTCAGATTTTTCCCTTACAACTCCACCAAAAATACACTACCTAACCACCTCAGTTGTGTCTATATTGATTAATTCTTTACACTTACTTGACTTTTCAATAGCATTTGGTATGTTTATTTCCATACTTCCTTTGTGAAGTTCCCTTTTTGCCCTGGCTTCTTAATTTAGTCTCTATTGAGTTTCTCCCAATTTTTATGTTTGTCTTTCATCAGTTTTCATTATAGATTTCTCTTACTATATTCAACCTTCATTTACTGCACAAATATTTATAGAGACATACCCTGTTCTTTATATTATTCTAGACACTGGGGATAAACTATGACTAAAAAACAACACATTGTTTCTACTTGTCTGGAAACTTTCATTTTATTTTATTTTATTTTTTTATTAGTAAGTTTTTATTGTGAAAATACTGTACAATGGAAACTTTCATTTTAAACAAGGAGTTGTTTAACAAGGCATTCCAGAAAGGCTTTCCCAAGGGATGATACGGGTGAAGTCAGAATGGTGAGTAGGAAGTGATGAAGTCAGAAGAGCATGAAATGCCGAAGGAATGCATGAGTAAAAGCTTTGGATCATGAGAAGGAAAGTAAGGTGCAGGATTAAGCTGAAGGCATTACTAGAGATTTTCCTATGGGGACCATTGAAATGTTTTTAATTCAACTTAATTGATTTTCTTTCTGAACTTCAAAAAGTTGTACGAAGGGGTTACCATTAAAGACGACCATCTAGTATCCAGTACTTTCTGTTCAGAGACCCTCTTTCATCATTGTCCTCCATCCTATCTGCTTCCTCTCCTCAGACTCATTTCCCATTTCTGTTATCATATACAAACACTGAATATTTTTGCTGTATTTGTTCTCTGCTCCCACATCTACTAACCCCCTTACATTCTTCTCTTAGCTTCTGATATACATTTGGTTAAACTGTTAATTGTTCAATAGATTCAGTCCATTGAGATTCACTCTTGTATACACCAAACTACTGTCAACTAAACCATGTATATAAGAATATGACTCTGTGTGTGATTATATAGGAGGTTGAATTTGGGTCTAAGATTCACGTATGAGAGAAAACTTGTGTCCTTTTTGGCCCTAAGTTCAAGTTTCACAACCACCACCACCAACAACAACAAAGAATTTCTACTCTATTTCATTTACTTCAGTCACTACTCAACTGTCATTCTAGGAAAATTTTCTCATTTTTGCCATATTTTTCCTTTAATTTAGTGGTTGTTGGCAAGTCTGATTTTTATATCATATACATTTTCATACGTAGAGTATTAAAAAACATTTTCCCATTGGATGTGGGAAATTTTGTTTGTTTTTGTCAATATCAGAGTTTGAACTCAGGGCTTTGTGCTTGGTAGGCTAATACTCTAGCACTTAAGCCACCCTTCCAGCCCTGACTTTTGCTAGTTATAGATAAGAGTCTACCAGACTTTTCTTTTTCTTTTTCTTTTAATTGTGAAAATACCATATAGAGGGGTTACAGTTACATGGGCAAGATAAAGAGTACATTTCTTATCAAACATTATTGCCCCCTCCTTTGTTTCCCCTTCTCATCCCTTCCCATCCTCCCCCCCCAAAGTTGTAAAGTTCGTTTTTCAACATAACGACTTGTACATCTCATTGTTGCATTGGGTCCACCTGTATCCCTATTTAAATGATTTGTTTTTTCCCTGTCCCTTCCACAAATTATACCAACACCAAATACAGTGAAAGCAGGGGTTATGCCGTGGGGGAGGGACATACAAAGCAACAAAGAAATCATCTTATAAATATGTTAGAAACAATTGCATGAAAGAAAAAACATTTGAATCCTTATCTTGGGGTTCATTTCACCTAACATCAACTTATCTGACCTTTTTTCATTTCTTTTATGGCTAGACTGGTTGAGCATGTCTTCATGTGTCTATTGGCCATCCTTCTTTCCTCTTCAGAGAAGTTTCTCTTTAAGTCTTTAGCCCACTTATTTATTGGGCAGTTGTTTCTTTGAGGATTTGTTGTTGGGGGATTTAATTTTTTGAGTTCCAGGTATATTATAGATATGAGACCCTTATCCATTGTATGGCTATTGAAGATCTTCTCTCAATCCATGGGCTTTCTATTGATCTTGCTAGCTATGTCCTTTGCCATGCAGAAGCTCTGCAATTTCATGCAATCCCATTTGTCCAACCTTTCGTTGATTTGTTGTGTTTCTGGGTCTCTATTAAGAAAATTTCTGCCTGCGCCAAGGAGACCAAGGGTTTCTTCTATTTCTGTCCTATAATGTTTCAGAGTGTCTGCTTTGACTCCGAGGTCTTTGATCCATTTGGAGTTGATTCTGGTGCAGGGTGATATATAAGGATCTAGCTTTAGTTTTCTACCAGTAGTTAACCAATTTTGCCAGCACCATTTACTGAAGAGGCTGTCTTTCTTCCATTCTATTGTTTTAGCTCCCTTATCGAAGATTAGATGGCTATAGGTCTGTAGGTTCATTTCTGGGTTTTCAATTCTATTCCATTGGTCCTGAGGTCTCTTCTTGTGCCAGTACCAAGATGTTTGATTACTATGACTTTGTAGTAGAGTTTGACATTTGGTATTGATATTCCTCCAGCACTGTTCTTTCTGTTAAGGATCATTTTTGCTATTTGAGGTTTTTTATTGTTCCATATGAATTTTTGGATTGCCTCTTCTATTTCCTTGAAGAATGAGGTTGGAAATTAATAGGTATCACATTTAATTTTCTACCACACTTTTCTGTGTGGGCTGGCTTAAAACCACCATCCTCCAGAGCTTAGCCTCCTGACTAATGAGGATTAAAGGCCTGAGCTATTAGTATGGGTCTAATAAATAACTTAATTCTTGGTGGTGGTGGTGGTAATTGTGGTGGTGCTGTGGTGTGTGTGTGTGTGTGTGTGTGTGTGTGTGTGTGTGTGTGTGTGCGTGCGTGTGTGCACACACACGAACCTAGTACATCTCAAAAGCTATGGAAGCATTCTACCACTGAGTTATACCTCTTCCAATCCCCGTGCTTTTTAAATGAGGGAGTGGATTTAACTTGCAAGAAAGAATATAAAAACATGGAAGCAGTGTTGAGCAGAGTTGAAAGGATCTCGGGGTGGTAGGATTTGAGGTTGTTCTCTTTTACATATTACTCATAGGCTTATGACCAAGTCACTTTTCTTCTATATAAGAGGAAGCATTTGGATTAAATGATTGTTAAAGTTTCATTCAACTTTGACAACATAGCATCAATATTTAGTATCACTGACTAACTATTAGGATGGCCCATAGAAGTGACATTTCTTTCCCTTAGTCTTTAAATTCTAACATATTATAAAACCACCCTACAGCAAATAAAATTAACGGTTAAGAATACCAAAATACTTCTCATTGTCGCAACAGGT